>NC_065508.1:35802937-35985393 GCF_006386435.1 Epinephelus moara | reverse complement strand
TGAAACACCATAACCTCCTGTTATTAACTCTGGGGTCCGGGTTGTGTGGGGAGCTCTCCGCGGTGCTGAACGGCTCCCGGCGGGTGTATTTCTGCCTTGATGGTGCGCCGCGACTGGCTCTGGGTCAGCTGGGAAAGGCTTGAGGTGAAGCAGGCTCACGGCTTATGTGTTTGCCACTTTCTTTTTCATTTTAACCCACACCATGATCTTTTCCTAACCCTAACCAAGTGGTTTTTGTGCCTAAACCTAACCAGACCTTAACCACAGGAGGGCATCATGATGATTTCGGAACAACGGGACTTCGGAACAATGGGTTTAATATGGTCGGAACAATGGGCTGTTGGACCAATGGGCTGTCGGACCAATGGGCAGTTCCCGCTGGCTAGCTAGCTAAGCTAACGTTAGCTGCAGTTAACTTAACTAACGTTAGCCTAAGCCTACAACTTCATTTTTTTCACAAACCTGAAACTGTCCCGGTCCGTGTTTGACAGGCTTCAAGTGAATGTGAATCACTTTCTGCCGCTGGCTTTTCTGGAAAAACGTTCTAATATCCATTTTGAGGTAACTAGTCACACAGTAATAGTCATGTCCTGCATCCCACTTGACTACACACAACAGAAACTGTTGTCTTGCGTGTCACTTCAAACAGGCTGCCTACCACCAGTCTCTTGACCAGACTCCTTGCTGCCTACACTGGCAATCCTTGCTGGGATTTTGCCATTGGCCAATGCATTGCAAACCATGGGTTGGATTGACAGATAGGTTGGCTACGGGAAGTGTAAACAACAAAGCACTCACAACTGTTAGCTATTTCACATCTTTGCATTGACTTTATATGTTATCTGATTGGGAAATAACACAAAGTTAAAAAAACAAACAAACACCCGGGGCTTTGGAGAAAGCACCCGTGGCTTAAGCCCCAAAAGCCACCCCCTAGCTCTGCTCATGCTCTGTGCAGTAGAAAATCCTCAGCATTTTAGGGGATACTTTGGATCTGTTTGTGGTGTATCCCTCACAGGGCTGCCTCTGCCTTGGGGCTTACATCAAACTTGGAGAGGAGACCACAAGGTTACCTGATTGTTGGGTTGCAATTCACCCTCATGTTTTTTCTTTTTGTCCCTCTTTTTGTGACCAAAAAGATAGTTTGTTTCATCCTCTCATCAAAGTTGTAAACACTGACACCCACATGGACATTAGAAGGAGGTGGGGGGCTTGCTTTGTTTGTGAAGCCCTACGAAACCTGCTCCTGCATCAGCTTACAATAAGCAAATATAAAATTATATATCTTCATATGAGCTTGACAGAAATACACTGTGGGAATCATTAAGGAGACTAGTCTGTTACTGCCCTGCCATCCAACAAAGAACTGTTCAGATCTGGACTTTATAAACAAATAGCCCAAGCTCACATAAAAAAAAGCAACAACACAACAACAAGCACCAATCTCCTGCAAGAAAGACTCTTTTACTCTTTCAAGATTCGCATTGAGCATCAGCATTGTGTGAAGGCCAGAGGACAGGAATTGACAAAAAGTAAAGTCCAACTTCCAAAGTTAAATCCAAAGCAAGGCCATACACGGAAAGGCAATTAAGCCAGTAACCGCACAGGCAAGGAGCAGGCAGTGAGGGAAAAACCAAGGAAACAGTCCAAAAGATTGACAACTGGGCAAGCAACAAAACTTGCAGGGAACATGCAAAAATCCTTCGTAAAAAAATAAAAACAAACAAACAAACAAAAATCAGACTGGAGTCATACATGTAGGAAAAAAAACATGAAGTGAATGCATGATATCTGGAGCACATGACAAACTGGTTGCAGGTGGGTGAATGGGCAGGGTTTAAATAGGCAAGACAGGTGATTGAAAGCAGATGGTACAGAACAAAGGGAGGAAGTAATAGTAACAAGACAAGGAAACCCCAGGGTTAACAAAATTAAACAGGAAGTGACAGAGTCCTAGGTGGACTGTTACACATTGCATGAGGTGTAGGATCCTCCAATATGCAAATTATTCTCAAAGTGTGTTCAGACATGAAGAAAAGTGAATTTCTGTCTTGCATCATCCATACAAATTTGATGTGCGGGCAATTTGTGTTTATTCGCCCAGAACATCCATTGTACTGACTGATTGTACAGACATTAGCTGTAACCATGTCTGTGGGAGCGTGCCTGTTTCTATGTGTTCGGCTCAGCCTCTGACTGATCTAAGAATTCAGCAGAAACTCCAGCTCTTTCTGTTTTCTTCAGCCTCTTTTCTTTATTCTTCTCGTCTCGTACGTACGTTTTTGAAGCAGATTGATAAAGCCCCAGGATTAGGCAAATATTTCGGAGAAGTTGAAATATTTTCTCCTTGCACGGGGATTACACGACTTCTCGTTCTGTCTGAACACACAGGGTACTGAGCTGCGCTGAGCTGTGGAGAGGTGGAATAATACAGTAATGACCAATAACTCTCCCAATATACATTTCAGCTTCTGAGTATTAAATCAGAACATAGCTTTAGGAAAAAATCATTACCCTGGTGTAGAACCTATCTATAGTGATTTTTTATTTTCATTTTTTATATGACCCATTTACATTGATTGTCCTATCCATTAACCAATATGTGTATTTAACATGTCCACGTACAACGTGTTTTCCATAGCCATAAGCGTTGTGATGTGACTACCTTTATGGGCGAATTCAAATGGTAGCTGTTTTTGAGTGGTGTGTTAAGACTCACGTTCAGACACTACTCATTTCATAAAAAACACATCTGAAGATGTCTCTGGGTGTCTCAAGACATAAATAACACATGTCTCAGGACATCTGAAGATGTAGTTGATGGCTGCATATGACTGGAATGATTTCGGATGCCTCACGGTTATTAGATTTTCCTGAATAAATATTGTTTTATTCTCTTTTCTTAATTCCTGACAGATCTGTCCAAGCTATCTTTTTGTCATTTCCATTTCAAAGTAACAAGGACACATCTCTGTTTTGACATTTGAGGATCATCAACTAAAAGCCTATGAATAGAGCGTCACCAGTGCTTTAACTTGTTTCAGTCACATCAGACTTGTTTGTAAGACAAAATCTCTATGAATAATTTATTGGATGTCAGCTTAATCCCCATTTACCCTTCATGAATGACAAAAGCATACAGCAAGCATTTCAGCATTGCTACTGTTTAGCTGTGGTGCAAGAGGCCAAGGCTGAACTACTGTTAGTGGAATGAAAACAAAAGGTTGAGTTTCAGATTTAGTCAGTACTGTCAGGTTATGAAATTATTGAACAGTTCTGGGCTGATATTGCTAATCATAAAAGTCTGTGAATAAAGTGTTCATAATCCTTGTTTGCTCTGATAGTGGGATTTTTTAAGTCAAATGTGTCTACTGGAAAACCAAGACCAGAATGCCATGTACAGTAACATAAGACTTAAGGCTAGCCGTTTCATACATGAGTTATGACTACCTCAGTCAAGACTTTTCTCTTTAGTGTTTGTATTTTGATAAACATTGATATTATGTGAAACTATAGTGAAATAAATACTATGAAATTTTAACAACTGTATTACTGTAAAACTTCAATTAATAGTCTGTGCTATTATTTGCTTAAATTACTGTCATCATCGGGCCTATATTTGGGACAGGCATCTATATGGGACAGGCCTGTAATTCCTTTCATACAAAACTGGAAATACAATCAAATTGTTTATATAAACCAGTATGAAAACTACTTGTTTAAAAAATAGGCTTCAGATAATGTATCAGTTATGAATCTAATTATTTAGCTCCAACAGACAGCTTATCAGAGAGTTAGGATTGCGGCACCTGGCATACACAACAACACTTTATCCTGTTAAAACAATACTCACAACTTGGGTTAATTTTAATGAACAACCCTTTTGATTTTTTTTTTTTTAATCTAAGGACCGTTATGGACTAAAGGAATATGAATAACTTACAGGGTAATCGAGGAATGAACACATGATTTGAGGTAGCCAACAACCCACTTTTCTACATCCAAAGACAAAAATAAGTGCTTCGCAACCAGACCAGGCGTCTAATTGAGAGAGCCGTTTATCTGTCAAAATGTGTAGTCACAGCGGGCTAGTAAAAGGGACCGGGCTAGTAAAAAGGACTGTTTAATTGGGACTAGGCTTTTAATTCAAGTTTTACAGTACTTCTTAGATGTAACTTCATGTTACTAGATTTTATTTAGCTGCAAGGGCGTCCTATTATAGAAGGACTGGAAAGATATTCCTGAGCTGCACAACATTTCTTGCATTCCGCTGGCCATGTTGGTTTTAAAAGTTTTGTGCTGCACTTACAACACTTCGCAGTGTAGTCGCAGTGTAGGACGTGTCGCACTGGGGGCAACTGCAGTGGCTTATATGCAACTATAACATTAACATACATGCACATTCAAGAAAATGACTTTTAAATAGCTGTTGACTGTTGTGTCGACTATGAGTCAAAGGGCGACAGTGGAAATGTAAAAAAGTCTATTTCAGTCATGTCACTATTTTTGGCATTATGCTGAATGTTTTTCAAAATACACTTGTGTTTTCACAGGAAATGTACAGTTTGCATACAGTCTCTCAAAATAAACACAATATGTTGGTACAACACTGCAAATTGACATTTTTATCCTTCAGCAACAAATGCAAGTGGTTACGTTATGCAAACACATGTAAGTTGTTGGGTTTAGTAAAAAAGAACAGGGTTTGGCTTCACAATCTTATGGGAAGCGAACACCGGCCTCCTGGTTGAAAGTCGGTGGTTGTTGTTCTCATGGACTCTGCACACCCTACTGTTCAGTGTTGAGTCTATCCAGTCCAGCCTCTGCAGCAGCTTCTCCTCTAATTCATTGATCTGGTCTGATCAGCTCTGAATGATCTGACTCCAAACTGATCAAAAGTCTTAAGAGTGATGATTGAACAGTTCGTTCCTCAAATCTTCACCCTGAAAATCAAACTCAACAAAATGCTGCTAGGTAAAACAGTCAACTCATGAGGAGTTCTGCCTGTGCTGCATTCATGGACCCACAGAAAGATCGAAAATCAGACAGGGGGCATGGACACACAATAAGAAAAGAAAGTTCTTGCTGCTGCTCTCCCTGGCTTTCCATGTAGGTGCATCGAAGGGCAGGGAGGTTTGCTCTCTCCACGTTAGTCTTTCCAAGTAGGTGCATGGCAGGGTGGAGAGGTGTGCTCTCTCCGCCTTAGGCTTTCTGTGTAGACCTAGGAAAGGCAGAGAGGCTCCAGAACAGAGCCATACTGCCAAATATAATGCTGCAAATGGAAGTTTTCTTTGACTAAAGTGGTCCTGACTGAAATGTGAAACTAATGGCGACACTACAGGAAATGTCAAGGGATGACTAAAGTCATTAGGGTTCATTCTCTGGGAAACATAAATGCCAGTCCATTCAATAGATGGTGAAATATTTCACAGGATAAGAGGAAACTCTGTCCTGCTGGTGGCATTACATTAAAATATTGGGGAATCACAAAAGTCACCAGGATTTGTCCTTTGGACACCATGGTTATCTGTACCAAATTCCATAGGAATGTGTTATTTTAAATTTTAATCTGAACCAAAGCAGTGGACCAACTGACCAACACAGCAACCTGTTCAGTAGTTTGTTGATTTATCTTGCTCTGAGTCACAGTTCTGGATGAACAGACAGACTGACATCATCATTCTTCTTGGCAAGAACTATTTTTGGAAGGCCACATTCTACAATACAGAAAGTCTTTTGATAAACAAGCTTTCTGTGTGGGCTGTAAAATAAGAAAACTTGTGATAGACTATCCTAGAAGTGCCTTTCTTTCTACATCGCCTGCTACAAGACTGAAGAACTGGAAGATGAGCTTCAGTCAGGTGGCAAATACTTTTATTCCCTGTGTTTGGTAGAGTGGCAGCAGCAGCAGCAGCAGTAAACACATCACATACAGTTACTCCACACATTGTATTGTGACCTTTACTGTATTTCTAGGCTGCCTCAATAAATCCACTTTTCTCCTGCTTTTGCTGTCACCAAGGCAACAGCAAGTTAAGACTATATTAAAGTTTTAGTTTTCACCCAAAGTTTAACTTTTTTTATTGTAAATATTTGGTAGATGTTTTCACATGGGTTATATGCACATGGCAGTTGTTACGGAGAGCCTTTAACATTTGTCATAAAGCTACTCAGTAATGCAATATGCAGACTCTGGCATCGAAATCTATAATACATTTATGAGAAGAAAACCAGCATACACCCTCTTCACAATGCAATGGCATGTTCTGGCAAGTGCTATAAAAGTAAAAGCCCAATACATTTATTGTTGTGCATTTTTAAAAAGTGTTGCACCCTAACGTAATTTGAAAGGATGGTAACAAAATGCTTGAGAATTCCGTACACCAGCAATATTCTTTCCCAAGACAAAGATTTGTATCCTAAATCAAGGTATGTAGTGTGTTTTCATAGTCCATCCATAAAAAACTATGACCTGTTTCTTTGTAGGCTTTTACTCTAGTTTTGAGCGGAATAAGTAACAACTTCATTGTTTACCAATAGTTGGCTAACGAGATTACGTTAATATAGCCCTAACATACCAAACCCAACTTTTCTTCTCATTCAGTGCAGCTGATACTTTACTTTCCATGATGTTCACAACAGCTCTCTTCACTTGAAGAAATTGTAACAACAGTCTTTAGTTAGACAATCAGAAAAGTGACCTTGAGATCATGACTTTAGTTTTGTTAACTGGTCAGACAAATCTGTGGGCAGAATGCAAATGAGTGCATATGAGTTCTTGGGTGCACAGACTGTGTGGGTGTCTCCCAATGCAACTGCTATTTTAGTTCACGTAGGTGCAGCAAACACATTCTCACTCCGACCTTGTCACATATGTTTGGTCATGGACTATCCACATCAACAAATGACATGCAAGGTACCCTGGGTGCGTTGGCTGTTAACGTTCAAGGACGCCATGTCAACTTCAGCCTGTTACGTGCATTGTCTATTTTCAAAATACACTTCTGTTTTCACAGGAAATGCACAGTTTCCATACAGTCTCTTTCAAAATAAATGCACCATGTCAGTACAACACAATCAACCTTTTTTCCTTCAACAACAAATGCACATAGCTACATTTTGCCAACATACGAACGTGGTTGGGTTTAGGTAATAAAACCTGGTGGTTGGATTTAGGAAAAAAAGAACAGGGTTTGTTTATACAATCTTAATAAGTGAACACCGGCCTCTCGGGTGAAAGTCGGTGGTTGTTGGACCCATCCACCACCCTACGTGTCTTCCACCGCCTTAACTTTCTCCGTGGTCTTGTTTCGGTTCCCCCTGATGCCGCCGGGCACCGTCGTGTATTGTGCCAACTATACCAACAGTGTGCAGAGACAGTGGCAGGCCAGGTACCTGAGTTCTTAGAGGACTAGAAATGCAATGCCAAAATGGCTCAGTGTTACAATGGAATCACAGTCATGGCCTGTGGTCTGAATGAAGTACAAGTCAAAGTTAAAGAAAAAGTATCACAAGATCTTTTTATTCACTGTTATGCCCACTCTCTGAACCTTATCATGTCGCAAAGTACTGCCAAAATAAAGGAATGCAAGACCTTTTCTTTCATTTCAGTGGCCAAGAAATGTGCAAAACTGCAGGATAGGATATGCCAGCAAAGACTGCTGAGAGTGGCTCCAACACTGTGTAACTTGTTATCATGTCTGGTTTACACTGTGTTGAGCTGAGAGAGGAACTCCTGGAGCTCTTTGAATTTGTTGTGGACCACCACAATGACTTTGCTGAAGATGCAGTTCATAGTGCAAATGGATACATGACACTGCTGACAAGCTTTGAATTCTGCTTTTAACTATATATATTTTTCATTTTCACGCTCTATTACTGGAGAATTTTGACTTCATCTGTGAGGATTCTTGAAACTGGGGCTCCTAGCAGACCAAGCCAAAAAGACAATGTGAATGCTGTATACAAACAGCTGCAGAGTGAGACAACATTCTCACTCAACGTGGGAACAGGTTTAAGGACCACAAAAAGCTCCTGTTCCTTGCCCTTCTGGACCCAAAGAAGTTTTAGATATACAGAGAGAACTTCACCGACTGAGTTTTAAAGTCTTGGGGTAAACAATGGCTTGCACTTCGATCTCCCCAGGCTCAAGACTGAACTGACAGTCATGTACAACATGTCAAACTTTGATGGAAGGAGCCCAGTGGACCTGCTTCATTTCCTTTCACAGAAGGAACTGACTGAGAGCAGGAGCAGCTTTATCACCTTGAGTGTATGGTGTTCACCAGTGCTGTATCCACCTCTACAGTTAAGAGCTCCTTCTCAGCCCTGAAGCGCATCAAGACTCATGCCAGGAACACAACAGGACAGGATCAACTTGGAACCTTGGCACTGATGTCAATAGAGAAAGGACTTCTGTTGAAGCTTAAATCTAACAATGCTATCAGTGCCCATTTTGCAAAGAATGACTCCTTTGCAGGAGTGCTTTCTTTTCAGTGAACCTAATTAAGGTAAGCCGCCTAAGTATATTTTATTCCAAATCTGGTTTGTTCATTTTGTGTGAGACTAATTGTGATTGCACTTTGTTGGTTAATGCAACATGAACTTTGTTCATTTCCTTTTCCCAACAATAGGGCATAACGTTTTGCATAGTTTACATGTGAAGGTTGATTTTATTGTGACTTTTGATTGAATTTCTTTGACTCAGTTAGTTTGTAAAGAGGAAGTTTTGTGATGCTCCATGACAGTGCTGTCTATGGTGATGTTATAGGATTAGCAGAGGCCATGTTATTTGCACTGTCATTGTTTTCCAGGTATGGAAAAAGACAAAGGCTATTTTTATATCCATTGACAAGGATAATATATATCCTGGGTGGTCAGTTTTATATTTCTTGTTTTCTTTGTATTTTTTTGTCATTTTGTAGCTTAAATAATCTCTGACTTGTCACTTGTTTACTTGAGAAAGTATAGAGAAGACTGAGATTGGTTGTTGGGAGGCTTATGAGTGGAGATAAATGCTACATGTAACTCTGTATGTGTGGTAGTCTACAGACACAAATAAATAAAAATAAAAAAGAAACTCAGTTTAAATTGATTCACTGTTGCTGATTTTTTTTTTGGTGTGTGTTTGTGAGTTTTGGCTGAGCTGAGGGTCCAGTGGTTCCACCACTGACTTTCAGCCAGTCACATCTCTGGTCACATAGCTCTGAAACAGCTGAGCCAAACAAAATGAGGAATGACGACAGTATATCCTTTGGGAGATCATATTGTTACATGAGAGTTACATGACAAACAACATGTAAAACATATGAAAGAAAGGGGGAAAAAAGATGTAAAGGAGGCTACAACACATAGGATTAATGAACCTGATAATCTGATGTTTCATGCATAATAAGAATACTGAGTGTGTGTAGAGGTGTGTGGGGTTATTTTGTAGCAACCTGGTGATTTAATCAAAGTAAACACAGTGGACGGACGTGTCTCATGACACTGCACTCTTACGCAGCACTTATCGTATCAGAGGCTGCAGATTTTATCTGTGTCCTGCTGCTTTCAAATGGCTGCAGGGATTCAATGAACTGAAAGGAGAAGCTTTTCATAAAGCAGCTGTGCCCCCCCTGCGGTGGCTCCTCCTACCTGTGCACTCTGTGCTGGACACTGAAATACCACAGAGAAGGGCAAAGAGAATTCATGGTCAGGAACATGTCAAACTGCCAGAGCGGTGCTTGCGCTGCATGTTGTGCTACCACAAAAATCAGGCCGGAAATATTAAAACACTTGTGTAACCCCTGGTCGAAAACCCCAGAGTTAATACATGCATAGCAGTAGATATCCTGTTGTTATTATAATAAAAGTTTATGTCATGTTAAGGAAGAAAATTCTATAAAAGTTCATGTCACTTTAAAACGTAACTTTTCTGTAGTTTGTTTGAAGTGTACATCCCTCAACAGGGAACGAGGTGTGATAGACCAATGTGCATTTGTTTTGTTTGTCTGCCTTAGATTGGTCCGTTCAGAGAGACATCACGTTTCGAGCATTGTGATAAGTTAAGGGGCGGGACTAAGAGGATAAGTGAGGCCTCATTTGCACCATAACCGATGCGTTCGGGAAGCGGTCCACAAGCGTAGTGGCAGCACACGTGTATTCACACCAAAACCGAACAGATGCGCTGAACAGCAGCCGCTGCTGTCCCATCAAAATACAAACCACACCTGAACAGCTGGTGGCGGCAGTGCACTGTGTTTTCAAATCTCCAATAAACCCCAAAGAAGAAGAAGTGAGTTTGGACCCAAAGCCCAGGGTGGACAGGTTCGCGCGCCAGTGATTATTCCAACGCTTGGAAAATTAATATTTAGCACTACAAATGGGTAAGTAGTCTTTGTCTGCTTTGTATTACTACTAAACACGAGTTTGCGTGTGTTGTGACCTCTCTTGGCCACCGTAGAGGTCGATTTTTTGTTGAATACAGCGACCATTCGTTCGCGACTTGCGTAAAAAATCGGCGTCTCTTCTATTTTCGAGCTTGCTCGCGAAAGCAGCGTGACTCAAGCAGCACGTAGAACGGATGCAGTGTGAATGCTCTAACCTGTTAACATGGTTGCAGAAATGAAACCACGAGTGAGCAGCAACCGTTCACGAGCGCTACGCAACGCTTACAGCATAAATTAGGCCTGAGGCGGGCCTCTGCGACTCCACACATGGTGTCACGTGGCAGCTGGAAGGTGCTTTTTATTCACAACCACCCATGTAATGAGATAATTATTCGTGCTTTTATTTCATCCCATTTATACTTCTGTAATGTTCTCTACACTTGTTTTGCAAAACATCCCTGGATCAATAACAAGTGGCTCAGATTCTGCTGCAAAGCCTTAGAGCAGGTCTACAGCAGTGGCACTGTGGGCACCTTAAACAAACAGTTAAGACTTAAGGATTTAAAAAAAAAAAAAATTGTATCTCTGTTTTATATACTACTTTTAAATTGTGTCTCTATTTTCTTTATTTATCTTTTTTTATAGTGAGGTCTGATTGGGAAACTTGCTGTATATTTATAACTTCAGTCACTTCTTGGGGCATTTGCCTAAAGACTGACACCCAATTTAAGAGAAATCCACAATCTGCACATCAATCATTTAATTGCCACATGGAATGAGGCATGATACAACTCCAATGAAATGTGATCCCATCAGCTCCTTTAATTTGTGAACTGTCATTTAGTCATTTTGTGTCTGCTTACATTGTTGGCTACTGCTTTCTAATTGTCCATGTTTCCATATGGTTCTGGTAATCATACCCTGCCCTTACCCCAAAAAAACCTTGTAATTTGCTGCAGCTCAGTAGTGCAAGTACTGCATGTTTAAAACCAAAACGCATACAAGCTAGCTAACAATGTTTAAAGGAGACCTATTGTGCTTTTTGGGGTTTTCCCTCTTCTTTAGTGTGTTAATAGCATTTTTCTGCCTCTATAAGGTCTGCCAAGTAAAAAAAAAAAAAAAAAAAAAAAAAATCCAGACTAAAGGGAGTTCTGTCTCCCCACAGACACACAAACACTTCTGACCTGTCTGAAACAGCTCATTTGAATTTCCTGCCTTTACTTCCGCTAAGTTATTTCCTAACAATGCGCAATTAGCATGGCACACAGTGCCCGCCCCCAAACACACCTGGTCCGAGCAGAGGCGGAGGAGAGAGGCTGCAGAGTTTGAACCATTGAGGAGCTGTTGAGGAGACGCCATGTCTAGGAGATGCTGCTGCTTTCTTCATTGTGACCAATAATTACCCTTGTTTGGACTGTCAAAGGACAAAGGAACAAAGAAGAAGTGGTTGGAATTTATTTTTGATACAATTCCTCCACAATACAACCTGGACATTTATTGTGTTCCCACCATTTTCCTGAGGACTGCTTCGCAAACTGGCAACAGTTCACTGCTGGATTTTCACTGCAGTTACAGCTCAAAGACGAGGCAGTTCCCTTTGTTGGACAAATCTGGAGATTCAGGATCACAACCTGTAAGTATGCTTTATGAGCTGTGAATTTGTTGTGTAAAAACAAACTAGGAAGCTGTTACCGAGAGTTGAAGTGTGGAGTAGATGGCTGTATGAGCTAACGTTAGGCTGTAACGTTACACCCAGTGCTTAGCTGTAGGCCTCAGCTAACTGGCTAACCAAAGCTACTGTTTTAAAATGCTTTTGCTATTCAGCATACAGTAAGTTAAACTGCTAAGTTAGCTGGGTTGTGTCCGTAAGATGAATTTAATGACTGAATTATGGAGAATCTTACAGAGCTAAGATGTGCAGCATGTTCATATTGACAAAAGTTGAAACATTTCTGTATGTGATGTCTGAGCTAAGCAGCTACTGCCGCTAGCTCCAGCGTTTAGCCAACAGGCAACAGTCAGACCTGGGGTGGAAGTAAGACCTGCATTTATTTGTCGAAATGTGTGGCTGTTCTCTGAGTTTGATTGTAAAACGGCTTTTGAGGAGGACCTATTATGCTTTCTCCCCTTTCCTTTGTGTTTTACACAGCATTATAGCTGTAGGTCTCGGCTAACTGGTAAACCTAAGCTATTGTTTTGAAACATTTTTGCTACACAGCGTACAGTAAGTTACACTGCTAGTCTCGGTAAGATGAATTTAACGATTAAATTATGGAGATTCTAACAGCGCTAACATTGTGCTGCATGTCCCTATTGACAATAGTTTCAACATGTCTATCTGTGATGCCTGATCTGAGCTGCTTACTGCTGCTGCCTCGAGCGATTAGCAGACAGGCAGCAATCAGACCTGCATTTATTTGTCAAAATGTGTGGCTTTACTCGGAGTTTGATTGTGAATCGGCTTTTATCTTATGTTTTATGGAAAATGTACCATGTGTTTTTGTACTTTGAACTTAGCTCTGTTACATAGAGATATACATATATTGTTACTTAAAATTGTAGTTAGTCTGAGTTATACATCTGGGGAGATATTTGTGTGATGAAAGGACGTTGTGTGTGTGTGTGTGTGTGTGTGTGTGTGTGTGTGTGTGTGTGTGTGTGTCTCTACATGTGTTTGAATACAGGGAGGGGACAACACTGTTTAGCGTTTTAGATGTTAACTATGAATGGGTACCGATATCCGGTACTAAGTTAGCCCCGGGGCTAAATTATGAAAGAGCATAGTATTGATAAGCTCTGACGGTATGTTCTTTTATCGGTACTTTAACACATTTTGGTTTAATTCATTATCATCCTGCAGCCTCTCATCTGCGCTCTGTGCCGGGGCTGAACTCCTCCACATACACACACATACGCAGCTACACTCGTTACTGTAAGTGCAATTAAACCTTAGTGAGTAAGAAGCCAATGATTAATCAATACATGCATTCAGCAAGCGTCCATAGTTTCTTATCCACTGACACTAACGTTATGTCTTACACGCTGATCTAGACAGCACACTAGTTCAGCTAATGGCGAATTGTTACTAATAAGCTAAAATGACAGCTGTTCGTATGTAGACTAACTTAGTTAGACAATCGGCAAATTGGGCAGATACTTTTAAACTTAGCTGCTGGCTGAGACAAACAGTCTCCCCTCACTCTACCAGCACTAATGTTAGCTGCACACAGTGAATCACATCAGCAGAGAGGGAGCAGGACAGAGGAACCCAGAAAAAAAGCCCTCTCTTTTATTTAGTAGGATTTGCTATGTAGTTATGTTGTTTTGGCCTTGTGTAATATTTCAAAATAATAGGCCTAGTAGTAATATTATTAGTAAAAATTGGTAAAAGATAAACATTTTGATTTTTTTTCTTCCACCATTTGTAGCGCACCCCATAGATGACGGTGCCCTTGGCATTCGCCTATACTGCCTATGCTATGGCTGGCACTGCTGGTAATTCAAGGTTTCTAGTTGTAAGATGATTGAACTGGCTGCAAATTCCGACCTTAACAAGATGGTTGTATGGTTGCTTCTCCTGAACACAGGCAGTGCCACTCTGCAGCTGCCTCTGAACGGTGCATAGCAGTGATCCACAGAAGGAACAGGACAGCACCTCACATTCCCACTGTCACACCAGTCCTCATTCACTGTAAAGCATACACCTCCTCTCCTTCTCCTGCCAGAGTCTTCTGCTTTGTCAAATCAGCATACAGAAAAAGAGTCGCCTGGTTGAATATTACTGTCCAGGAATTCGCCAAGTTTCGGCGAATCAAATGATTTAACAGTCCCTGATATCCCGTTGGAAACTGATGCAGCACAGAGGTCATCCATTTTATTTCCAACGGCTGTACAAAGGTTCAATCTTTCCTTGATGTTTACTGAAACCTTGACCTGGCTAGCTAGCAGCTATCTGGTAAGACATCGGCAGAAGGAGAGTTTACAGACTGGCGAGTTGATTTTCCCATCCCCATGAATGACACACAGCCACGCCCCACCACCGCCCAAAGCCATCCATAAAAAGCACCACCAAGACTTGCAAAATAGACGTAAGAGCCTAAATTTAGCATAAATTTAGTGGAGCTGACAGAGAGGCAACTGGAAACGTCCAGACCTATGCCACACTAATGGCAGTAAACGAATGTCTGTGCACTTGTTTTTCTCTTAGGGCATGCCATCTACTGTACTGTTGCCAGTATTCTCTGTAGGCCTCTACCTAATAATAATAAAATAATATCCAGTTTGTCATCTACCATCTCCCTGATTCCATGTGCATGCAACATTAATCCCCCTAAATCTAACACATTTAATGAAAAAAGAATGAAAAAAATCCAACAAAGCATTCATGAAAGAGGCCCATAATTAGGCAAAATAGACAGCCTGTCATAGGATAAACTGATGCGTGTTTATTGTTCCCTCACACAAAATCCAGGGTCTGGGTCTAATCTGATTACACTCTAGTTCAAGGTTCTCTAAACTACTGTGGGTAACTCTCCACTGAGATCTCTTGTCTTGTAAATAATCTATGAAGTCATCTGAATCAGACAGCGCCGTCTGACATCAGATGAGTTATTGTGATCAGGCACGGTTCCAGGGACTGACTGCACATGCTGGAGAGCTATCAAGACCCCCTGATCAAATATTCTAAAAGACAGGGAGGAGAGCCAGTTCTATATAATGAGCTCCCTTTAAAGCCACAAACAAGTGCTTATCTCCTTCACAAAACTTGACATCACTGTGCTTATGAAGCTGATTTCACTGATCATGTCATTAGAGCTGCTGGTTAATTTACACTTGGTTACGGCAAAATGTTTCTGCAGAGAGCACTGACAGCAGAGTGAGCATATGGCTTTAAATGACTGTTTATCCCTAAGTACAGTAATCTAGTTTCTGAGTTTGAAGAAAATTAAATCACACTGCATACACATTACAAAAAAAATCAAAATAAGTTTGTCTGTCTTGTTTTTGTGAATTCTGAATTAATTGCCATGTTAAAATGACCCCACAGTGCATTTTAAATGACCAAAATCAATTCTCAACTTCTCAGGTGCAGGGATAAATAACCCTTTACTCAATATTGCAAAGGTGTTATCTTATTGGACGCAGTGTCACACAAACAATGTCCATACACATCCTGAGACAGATCATTGAGCCTGATGGCAATTCATAGACAGATTTCAGATTGAATAAATGAAGTTGCTCTTCAAATGAGATAATCTATAAAGATCAACTCCCATACATAATAAGCAGAGCATCTTCAAGCGTCAGTTTGTTAGTGGTCCGTGATGAAGATTTTGGTTCCTTAGTTTACAGGTTTCTGAGCTTAAAGCCCCAGCGGTCCTAAAACATACATTTTAAGATAACAACTTGTTATTTTCAGTGTACAACCCCACACACCAGCTCCTGTGGCAGATCTTTTTCTCTCCTCCTATGGCAGCTCAACTCCTCACCTCACCATTCATGTATAAAGAGAACTCTGTAGTTGTTGCTGTGTCTTGTGTGTGACGAAGACTGGATGAGGAGACTTGATGTTGACGACGAGAAATATCGAGAGCTAAACAACCCACAATTCTGTCATAATAAAGACAATGGCCAAAAAGATACTGCCTGGCGGATTATATCCAGAGATTAGCGTTTAGGTGAGAAATAAACCTTAATTAGTGGGTGTGCACATGATTTGCATGCATAAGTGGAAGAAGTACATATCGTAGTAATAACTTTGTGTGGTCGTCTGTTGACAAGCTGCAGCGTGTCGAGTCCACTGTGTTCTGGGGCGGCACTTGACGTGCATCACATGACGGGCTGCAGTGGAGCCAGTGTGCTTACAGCTGTAGTGGGCCAAATGTGATGAAGATTTTGGTTCCTCACACATACATTTTAAAATAAAAACTTGTGGGCAGAGGATATAAAAATATCTTTTAAGACTTTTGGGGTACCGTTAGGGATGCATGATACAACAACTGCAGCACGCTGTCTAGAGGGCAAAACATATTAGTTAGCTGTTATTCGTATTGTTACCTAACAAGCAAGTCTGGAGCACATCTCTCTCTCTGGATGTGTGAGTGTTTATGAGACAGAGGCTCTTGTTTGTCTGAGTTGAGTGTTAATGTGTGAGGTGAATCAATAGCGCTTTGCTATTCTACTGTAGGCTAGTCTATCGTGGGATGGTGAGACAGAGCCTGGGTGTGGTAATAAAAATGCAGCGTGACAATATAAACATTTCATACACCAGATGTAATGTGGACCTGCTGATGCACATTCAGCCTGTTCATGAGTCAGTTGTCGCTGTCTGTCTCTGTAGTGTAGTTTATACACTTTACTGATATATCAGAGAATTACACAGTAACACTGGGCTTCATATTTTCCCTCTCTCTTACCTTAACTATAAATTTAATACCGATTAAAAGTCATCTGTAGTGTATTGTTATATGGGGGCAGGGGCATTGAGGGTTGGCCATTTGACAATACCCCAGAAAATCTCCCTCTTTTTCACAGCCTAATGTTGGCAGGTATGGGTCAGAACTGTTCTTTGTTTTTGTTGTGTTAGCAATAGTGATATCAGTTTGATTTGATTTGGTTAGGTTAGAGTTATGGACTTAAATATTTCCTCACTACATCTATAGGCCAGTTCAGAACAAGAATGTTGCAGAGGAAAAGTTGCAGCGGTGTGAACTGGCCAGTTTGAGCTCGACGCAAGCCAGCTGATGTCGTCACTGGCAACTCAGGTTTTAGAACATAAAGCATGTCACCTGTTTCAACAGCCAATCGACTTGTAGTAAAGTCAGCTAGTCAAGTCAAAATGACCACAGATGACGTGTTGCTTGCTGTGGCAGGTGCTCCCACATGAGCCCTCTGTTTCCGTTCTCACGGTGTGCTGGTGTCGGAGGGTGGGTCACTGCTGTTGCTGTACGTGCTAATGCCCCCCCCCAAACACACCATTCTAAATGACTGATTAATTGGTGCGGGTTATTTATAATATTATTATGGCATATTGCTTATGAATACAGTCATTACTACAAATGCAACTGTAGCCAGTATCTCACTATCACTGTCCTATATTTTAAGAAGCTATTCATTTTACAAACTTATTTTTCTCAAGGAAATGTGTGGACAAGTTGCATTGTGAATATAAGGTGATCTAAGACTAATTTATTTATTTCTATTATTATTATTATTATTTTATTTTATTTTTTTATCTTTTTTTCTTTCTTTTTTTTAAGTATATATTTGAGCCCAAATTTGTCATTGTCTCAACTGTCCCGGAGACGCAGAATTTTTGGGAAAATATTTCATGTTTGGATTGGCCTTTAAAATGTTTGATAAATTGTTAGCAATGTTTGGATTGGCCTTTAAAATGTTTGATAAATTGTTAGCAGACAAGTGTATCTGTTGTTGTATCTGTCACCATCATCATTAATCTCATAATGTTATATAATAATAATAATAGTAATACTACTACTACTACTACTACTACTTGGTAGAGCTGCGCGATTATGGAAAAAATCATAATCACGATTATTTTGGTCAAAATTGAAATCACGATTATGCTAACGATTATGCAGCGCACATGATGACTTATATTGTTTACATGATGGCATGTCATTTCTATCTCTACATGGTTGCGTGTTTACAATTCTCCTCTCCTCTCTGTACAAATTATATTCAGCCACAAAATAAGCCTGAAACCTGGAAATCAGAACAGAAATACAGAGAGTTGTTGCATCGAGATGATACACAGTCTCATCTAGTTGCATTGGTGTGAACCGGCAGGTTTTTAGAACGTTGCAGAATGGCGTGTTGCAAGTAGCTGCCTGTTTCAACGTGTCTCGTGGTGAATCTTTGGTTTGACCTGGACTTAAGCCTTTCTTACCCAGGTGTATATAAACTACAGGTTATACACTTTCTATAAAACAAAAATGTGAAATTATCGGTTATCATATCGGTTATTGGCCATGAGAAGCAGGTAATTATCAGTTATTGGTATTGGTTAAAAAAAATCCATATTGGTGCTTCCCTGGGTTCTTTAAGTAGGTTTTCATGATAATAATAATAATAATAATATACAAAAAAACAAAAAACTATTCAACTGTTCTTAGCCTTAACATATAGTGAGTCATCCCCTCTAATGTAGAGAAAAGTATAGCTGGTGGTTAAAGATATCTCTGTTCTGAACTGCAGTGACCCCTGTGTCCACACCAGTCAACATGCTCTTCAACAAGATGCTCAGAGCCTGTAGGGATATGCATCAGCTCACTCCTGCCCTGTGACCTGACCTTGCTTGCATATGTATGTGCATGACTTAAAGGAATACACACAGAAACTACTAAGACACTGAGGTGGAATTAATAATGGCAAATGGCTCTCGATAAGTGTGTTCAGTGATATTATTCTTTTGAGGATAAAGCAACTCTTCTTTTCCATCTAATTGAAAATGACAGACAGGGCAGGTGGTTCAAATAATATCAGTAATCAGATGAGAACAGGAGATAATAGGTGACCCCACTTGTGTGTCGGACCCTGAGTAGCAGCTGTTCCTCTCACGTAGACTCTCCAGATTCCCTCTCCTCATCCAAGCAATCCCTAGACTGCTGGGCCATTAAAGTCTAAACCCGCAGCCTGCATGGGGTCTAAGGTAGGTCTTACATCCCTGGTGTGCATCTTTAAGTGCACAAATACACATAAAGGGAAAAATGCTTTGCAGCAGAACTAGAAATCACCCAAATGCTTTGATGTTGGGTAAAGACTCATCATGTCCGTGCTTAAACATGCTTACTGCTTCATTGAAAGCTCTTCCCTCAGCTTTGTGATGGTATCCCCTGGTGTCATGTAGACCTGAGGGCTGTGCCACGAAGCAAGTTCAGTAGAGCCAGGCTTCTTTGCCTGAGATGGCTCGACAAACCCTAAAGCCTCAGTCTGAGGTAACAGGTACCACGAGGATGGTTATCAACTGGCTCAGGCTTTCTTCTTCAGGCTCTGCGCACATCACAAGTTTATATGCCATATTCATTTTACCATTCAGTTTATTTCCAATGTGACAGCTGTACATTTTACAGCTGCTAAACTTCAAAATTGATGCAGCGGATTTAAACATTATACTCAAGAACTACATTTAAGCCTGACACTGACCCATAATGAAGGAGACTTATAAATCACTTTAGTTTTCAGACAAATCAAAGTAAAATGATTTCTATTGATTGAATATTATCTGTGATAAATACCAATAGACTAATCAATTTTCTGATCTGTGTTTTATTAGCTGTAATATACCAGCAGTGTAAAATGGACTTCAGCAAATCAGTAATAAGCATATAAATATAACCCAAAGTGGTAACGTTATGGTATGATTTGAGAGAATTATAAAACATTTCATAGGCAAGTAAATATAATCCTGATTAATAATATCCAAAAGGAGGCTTTTTTTTGTCGTCAGCATGGCCAGATGGAGCAGAGAACAGTGCAGACACATTCAGTAGATCAGTATGAACAACCTGGTAACAACAACAACACAACATTCTTGCTTATATTTTCTGTATCACTGACATGCTGTAGGTTCCCATGTTAAAAGGACGAAAGAAACATGTTGCCTGTGGTAACCACATTGAGCTGATAGGTGCCACTGAAATGAAGACTTAGCACACAGGCAAACTCAATATCTCAGTAAAAGAAATATATTCATTTTACAAACTTATTTTTCTCAAGGAAATGTGTGGACAAGTTGCACTGTGAATATAAGGTGATCAAATTTAGACTAATTTATTTATCTCTATTATTATTATTTTATTTTATTTTTATCTTTTTTTCTTTTTTTTTAAGTATATATTTGAGCCCAAATTTGTCATTGTCTCAACTGTCCCGGAGAGGCAGAATTTTTGGGAAAATGTTTCATGTTTGGATTGGCCTTTAAAATGTTTGATAAATTGTTAGCAGACAAGTGTATCTGTTGTTGTATCTGTCACCATCATCATTAATCTCATAATGTTATATAATAATAATAGTAATACTACTACTACTACTACTACTACTACTTGGTAGGGCTGCGCGATTATGGAAAAAATCATAATCACGATTATTTTGGTCAAAATTCAAATCATGATTATGCAAACGATTATGCAGCGCACGTGATGACTTATATTGTTTACACGACGGCATGTCATTTCTGTCTCTACATGGTCGCGCGTTTACAATTCTCCTCTCCTCTCTGTATCGCGCACGGCGGAGTTCACACACACACACACACACACACACAGACACGTACGCACACACACACACACACACACACACACACACAGACCAACCTCTCTCGCTGTTTTTGAAATCTTCCGCGATCACCTGCCCCTTGTATTATTCGTAGTTGTTCTACTTGACTGGCTCGTGGAGTGAATAGAGGGGAGGGGGCGGTATTGCACATGCGCGGCTTCCGTAGAAAACAAAATAACATCTGAAGTTGTCTGTGACCAAAAATCGTTTACCCTCGATTTCGTTGATTTTGAAATCGTCTGACCTCAAAATCGTAATCGCGATCACCAGGCGATTAATTGCACAGCCCTACTTCTTGGGTTAAGGACAATTAATGAACATATTTTATTCACCAATCAATTTGTCATGTCGTGTTACCTTCAGGTCATGGGGAAAACTTTTCTTGCATGCCTCCAAAGAAAATGGCAAATATATTGATTTATTGATTGATTAAAAACCAGTATACCAACTGAAAACCAAATCAAGACATCCACTGACAAACCCTCATACAATTTGTGAAGTATAATCCAAGTGTCATTAATCAATTTTTTATGAAAAATGCACGTTTGGGAAGCACTGAGCATATGACTGGATAAATGAGAACATATTATACTGCACTTGTTATGTGAGTAGTTTGGTTGTTGTTAAACGTGATTCCCCAAAAAATCCATAAATAAATATGTTTACTGTTTTCTGCTAGGGTTAGGGTAACATGGCATCACTGTTTTACAAATGTTCATTTTGTGGGTGAAGTATTCCTTTAAAAGTAGATATGGGCATATAAAATGAAGAAATTCTTTCTTTACCTAATGATATGAATTGCAGTGTGTGTTACTGGATAATGTACATAGCATGTATGTACATACATAGAATGGTCATGATGCTGGCGGAAAAAAAAGGAGTTGAAAATGACAGTTTGTCATTTTATTTGCATTATTTCATGGTGAAAACTAAGGTAAGTCTTTTTAATTTTAAATAGAATATGTGCAGAATCATGTAATGTCTAACATAATGTGGGAAACACATGTTCTCCTGTCAGTAGTTGTATTTTCAAGATAAGGTGTTTTGATTACGGTTGTAAGAATGAAAGATTTGTAAGAAGATGTTTTTATAAAAAAAAGGCTTGTTTTCCTTGTATTAAAAAGGATATACAAGTGTAGATGGATGTTATAGGTATGATCAGGGGAAAAAAAATAGCGAACAGTTTCTTCACTGTTGCCTCAATTAAAGGTGTTGCTTGAAGATCAGAGGTGCTTTCTATGATCATGGTTGTCATAGGAAAAAGAAAAAAACTCATCACACAACTTGCCAGGATGCTGACAGCTCACATAAGGTTGCAACTGGCAATGAGTGTGATTTTAAGAGTGCCAAAAAAATGAAATAAAATAATATGAATAGACAGACACTACACTTTGAAGAAAACTTCTTAAAACACAAATAATAAGTGAGTGTTACTATACTTGATACTTTCAAAAGTTCAATGAAAAGTTCATTTGCTTGAAGATTCCTCTGAGTTCATTTTTGATCAGTTATAAATAAAGACAGCTAAAGTCAATTAACAGTGGTGTGGTTTCAAAATGCAGGTTGAACTGTTTACTGTGTCCTTATTGTTTTTATTGTTTGGCATCATGTTTCAGAGAAAATTGAGAGCTTAAGAAATCCAAACTTATTTAACAACATTATCTTTCTCCCTTATGACATTTAGAATGGCCTCTTATGAGCAGCATTTTATGCTACACAGATCATCTGCATATCAAATTGGGAGCATTATGCTGTGCCATTATGCTATGTGTACACTGCACAGTGCACCTGACTGTGCCTCGCATCTTCATGAGAGCACTATCGCAACCCCACACATCATTTTAGCCAAAGGAACTTAACATCTGGTATTCCCCATTAACCTCATCTAATGTAGTGAGTGAGGAACACACTCCCCTCCCTCTCCTTGAGCAAGGCATTTAGCCTGCAATTGCTCCAGTGGAGCAATGAATGAGGAAATGAGATTCAAGAAAGAGAGCACACGTCTGTTTTGACTCTCTGGTTTGTTCACTTATGCCCTCATGTGCTGGCGCTCAGGAAAAACATTAATCATGCCGTGTAAAAAAAAATATTTAGAAATTAAATATGAAAGTGTGTGATGTGATGATTGTGTATAGTCACAGACTGGCATGTTCAACAAAGGTTTGGATGAGCTGAGAGTCAACGGAAAGTGTTTTTTACAACACTGCATGAGGTACTTGCCAATCGGATACTACAAAATACAGATTCAGTGCTGGTAGACATTTTATACGTTTTTTTAAATAGAAACTCACACAGACAGTTACACTAGATTCTTATTAATGCTATTATCATTTACTGGCATAATAGTAATGCAGCAGCTGCAGCAGGAGTAGTATAGTCGTAGTATATGTATATTACCTTGGACAAGGATGTGCACTGAGGTGGTTCTCGGTCGACTGCTTGTCTGGACTGCGCACACATACTGCCCCTCATCTGTCATGTCCACGTTTTCAATCTTGATGGTAAACTCCTCTTGATTAAGGGTCACCAGACTCACTCTGGGGTCCACCGACCATTTGTCTTCTCCAGCATACAGTATACTCGACCGGTTTAGCCATGCTGTGTGTGTGACAACATCCCCCTGTGCGCACCTGTAAGGCAATAAAAATAGCACTGAAAATAGGCCTTTTACCAAAGTGGACAAGAAGTTATTTTGAAATAACTTGAAGTACTCATAGAATCGACGATATGTAAAATGTATATCCAGTATTCTTGCTTCACATGATGTATACAATCAAGCCAAGCAACAATTTATATACCATGTTTGTCTCACACAGCACTTCTCTCTCGTACAGTACATAAGGACTCTTTATTATTCATTGCAAATTCCTGAATGATTTGTTTCTGTCAGGCTGAGGTGGACAATCATCCCACTGATTAGCAAACCTTTAAGCAGAGAGGAGGAACTAATCAGTGCAGCCAGCTGGTGTAGTGTTTGGTTGAGATGAAAACATCTCCATTACACACAGCTTTCACCACTGCAGTGAAGGCTTACTGATACTTCTGAAGGCTGAAACTGTCATGTAAGACAGTGGGTTGTGAGGATGTGGGTCAGCTGGATTGTACAGATTTATTCTAAGTAAGGATAGTTGTCATAAAACAGATACAATTATTAGATACTAGTTGATTCATTATAATCAAATTAAAGAATTTATAATAAATATGGACGACATGACACCTCATGATGGCTGGCTGCAATATAAGTAATACACCCCGCCCCCTCCATGTTAGCGAATGGGACATAGTCTGAACTAAAATCTCAAAGTACACACCAAGTAAATGTTTGCCAAAAACGGTTTCTGTCATTTTAGGTGTTTCTTATGCTGATGACTGACAGCTGTGTGTGCTAATTGGTTTGCTCGCAATCAATGCCACTGCTCGCAGTTGGTTGGACGGGTGTTTGGGTGGGAACTTGACACTGTTGAGATCACTACTGCACAAACTCTAACCCCTTTTACACTGCCTCTTCAAGGCATTCCGCGTCATTATGCTGCCTTGCCGTTCTCTATTAAAGGTTCAGTTGCAGAATGGGGGGAAAGGGCTGTTTCTCCTTGAAGGTGGCATCAGAGGTAGTAACAGTGCGAAAACAATGTCTGTATAAAGGAGACAGTTATGCATGTTTTACCCACTGCGAGAGATTTAAAAAGTAGCTAATAGCAGTTAGCAGCTGACTCAGAGAAAAAGAACAGCAGCTGATAATGTCTGCAAATTGGGGGGGACAATGAGGTCCAGGAGCTCCTTACCCTTCGAGCAGAGAATAAGATCAGCCGCCATCTAGAAATGATCATAATAATTGTTATTGCCATGTTAATGCCACTATTACTGTTTTGAACAGGACATCACCAGAGCAAGATGACAGCGGTCGTGTTTGGGATATTTTGGCTTTTTGAACAGCGAGGAAGCGTCATCCATCTTTATAGAGTCTATGATTCGAATACATTTCCCATAATGTTTTTTTTTTTTCTTTTTAAATCAATGTCCAGTACCTGGGGGTACTATCAGACACACCATCATTATCTTTTACTTAACTGCCAAATCATCTTTATTAGAATTGTGTGACTTTTGGAAAGTAATATTTGAAGACATTATATGATATTGGCAACATAATTGCAGTTCTCAATTTCCTCATAAAAGGGAGGAATTTTTTATGCATAATAATGTTCTAATATACGACATCAAAATGGAAATAATAAAATAATTCAAGCTATTAGCAATCATGTTAACAGCTTGCCTGGAAAATTGACAATTTTTCAATAAGCTTGGTAACAAGACACATTGTACATATGCAAATGCAACTCTCGAGCCATCATCAGGTTTCTTTTGTTAATCTGCCCACACACTTGGTTTGTGACATTCAGAAGTGATTGAGACAATGAGGTGAAAACTGTGCCGCTGTGCTCCGCTGCAAACACAACAGATTGGTTGCACCAGTTGCAAAATGCTGCTTTGATACAGGAGCTGGGTCACTGATCTTTGACTGTTTCCACAGAGAAACACATCTGCTGTTTTTTCATGGCAAGTCTTTGGATCCCACTGAGAAAACACCGTCAGGGCTGCAGGGGAAAAAAAGTCTTCCTTATGGAAAGTGTGCCAAAAGAAGAAGCAACTTCAGCAAACTGTGCTTTTGGCTGCCAAATGCCTGTTCATCATCTGGGTTTATTTAACTTTCTGTAGCCTAATTTTCTGACCTACAGAGGAGCGGGGCATTTGAACATTAACCGTTTAAAATGGTGACAGTGTAACATGAGCTCAACATGTTGCAGCTGAAAGACTCTCAGCTCCATTTACGCTGTCACAGCTTTTGTTACAGCATCAGTCACTTCCACTTCAGTGGCAGCAGTAGGGTCAATGGCATCCTTGGGGCATCTGTGGTGCTATGGCAGGGAAAGAGGGAAAAAAACTGTGTGTGTGTGTGTGTGTGTGTGTGTGTGTGTGTGTGTGTGTGTGTGTGTGTGTGATCAATACACAGGAGGAAAGGCTTTCAAAAATAATGGATTGCAGTATGTGAGATGGCAAGGGATCAATTTACTATGACAAAGTGGATTCAAAGTAGGGTTTTCATTTCTAATGGCTACAGTAAATTAATTTCTTGGAGCTGCAAATGTATTTCGCACTGTTAAATGTTAACCTTTATAAATAACACCAGCAACAGTTTGAACTGTGCTTGCCCTGTAACATTCCTTTACAATGATCAGTCCTCAGTTATGCCTGATAAAATCACGATATGAAAAGAAGAGTGATTTAATATCTCCTGGCAATCTTTCTTCGCTGACCTCCAGTGGTTTAACTTCTCACCTTGGCTGCAGTGATGTGCAGGAAGACTCAGGGAACTGGTGATATCACTGCTGTGTGTGCGTACATGTTTTACACAGCACAGTTCTGACAACACCTTTCAGTGATGCTGGGTGGAGTTGGAGGTGAACAGAAAGACTTGAAACTTTAAACCAGAGAGGGCAGCAAAACACTGCTGCTCAGCCTGGTGTTCAGTTACTCTTTGAGGTGACCTACAGACTTACAAGGACACATGCTTCCATGTACATGGATGCTCAGTCAAGTGTAAAAACTGAAAGCTGGAACTTTTCTTGGAGGTGGTCCAACACACAACCTCTTTGGTGAGTGGCATATTTACTGTCAGCCTCAATGTCCATGTTAACACCATGAAGAAACATGGTCTCATAGCACAGAGGGGGATACAGTTTGATTCTTGATAGGTACTTGATTTTGGATGGAACATGTCAATTTCCCATACCACTGCTAAAACAGGAAACAGGGTACAGAATCATTGTGTTTGTGTGAGATTAAAATGAGCACTTTATATCTACATATGAAGTTGGTCCTCTTCCACAGAGTCTGACATAATACACTGTGATGTTTTTACAGTAGTCCAGAAAGGACAAACCAAACACTGGCTCTAAGGATGGTCTTGAAGGGAGGGTTTAGCAGAGGGTAATCTGTTGGTTGCAATCTGCAACCAAAAACCTGCAACCAATCAAATCTGCAATCTACAACCCTCTGAGGCTGAAAAATGAAGCCAACACTGAAGTGCCACAAACTGTGTTTCCTCAAATGGCCACTTGAGGCCGGCTCCTAAGCATGACAATCTTCATGATGAAATGCTCAACTTTACAGCAAACATGTTTGTTTCCTTTACTGACTTCGATTTATTAAGACTTAAGTTTAAGCAGAATTAAGGGTGGGGCTGCCTTGAGTGACAGACTGTTTGCAAGTCACGTCTACTCCTCGCTTCTCCCCAGCTCCATCCTGTTAATATGGTCACTTCTGGCTCCAAAAAATCACAATGAGGATGGCCAAAATGCCAAACTTAAAAACGGGAGTCAACAAACCAATGGGTGACATCATGGTAGCTACATCTTTCATTTTATACATTATATGTCTGCAACCTCACTGCTATGCCATCAAATCCCACACACTGTTCCTTTAACAAAAAATCCTAATCATGTGACTTCTACGGAATTCATTAAACCTCCTGTTTACTTATCGGTCTTCAAGGTCGAGGCTGTTGTCAGTACCTCCTACGGAACCACAGCCTTCAGTGGTTAGTGTTTAATTGAAGAGGGTCAGTGACACAGTTGACGGTATCCTGGCACAGTGTTTACACTGCCTTCCAATTTCCAATTCATGAGGAACTCTGTGCAGTCATATTATGTGAGTGGGAGTGCTGCCTCTTTGAGTGCGATGAAAGAGTATAGAACAAGTCATAAGATATGAGATTGCAGATGCTGGTCTTTCGATAGTCATTAAATGAGGAGAAACTTGCGGGGAAAGAGAGGAAAAGCAGCTCCAGTGCCTCTTGTGTTGAGTTTTGCAGTAGATACGACATTAGCAATGTTTCTACATGTGCAAAAATTCTTATTCATATCTTTGCATGCATGTTTATTCAGCACTATACTTAAATCCCCTGGTGTCAAAATGTTCAGCAGCTAATTGGAATGATCTTCTTGAATATATATTTTTAGAACTTTATTGAAAAGAAAATCTGGTTTGACGTAGGTTGTTATTGTTATAAAAACTATATGCCTCACCAACTAAATCCCCCTAGAGAGCAGTGAGAAGAAAAACGAACGGATAAATATTTTACATACCATATATTCTCCTCCTTATCGCTTCTGCACAGATGGCAAACAAAATTTAATCCAAAAAAAAATTGTCAATCCCTTCAAAAGCATGAAAGGAGGAAGGGAAGGGGAGATGTGAGATTGGGGGGTGAAACTGTAACCGTAAGCAAACAGCTTCTCCACTCTTCTCCTTGTGTGCTTTCTGACAGTAATGTGTGGATCATTAAAAATACATGACACTTGTTGCTCCACAATTAGATGTCACCACTAGACTTTGTTTACGCTGCAGATCAATTGAGTTAATCTTTAATGCTATGTCATCAGTAGCTTTGCTTCCAGGAGTACAACCCTCATCTCTTTCAACATTCAGTCATTGTTGAGATTATCATTACCGTCTAATGACTCAGATGCACGTGAATTGAAAGAAGAAAGTGTTTTTTTTAAATACGACAACAAAAGAAATGTTTCCCTTTTAATATCTTGGGATGTGGACTTGGGTTCACAAAAGGCTTGGTTTACAAAATCTAAAGAATGTGATAGAAGGTGTTTTCAAGAATTTCACAAGATAAAACTTAAATGATGTCAATTTCGGTTAATTTTGCTTTTGACAGCCTGACACCCATTAACAAGTCACTAACTGCTTCATTAAAAATAAAAGAATAAAAAAACAGGCAAATGGCATGGAATACAAGAGGCCTTTCTTTTTAGTCCAGTGCTCAGTGTGAGCTTAAGTACTGCATTTCAAAGCATTATCCATGTAGAGGTGGTGAAATTTTAATACTTTGTGATGTAAATGTTATGCCTTATATTTTGTAAACCAGCGGCTGGTCGCCATTATAGGTTAATGGCGACTGGTTTCGTCAGGGGGAAACACGGCGGGACAAGGACGGAAGTTAAAATGGCAAAAGTCCATATAGGGTGGGTGGGAGCAGTTGTGGATGGCTCCGCTGACCTTCACCCAGGAGGCTGGTGTTCGCTTCCCGTATGATTGTAAAGCCAAACCCTGTTCTATTTTCCGAAACTCAACCATGTGCTTTTGTTGCCTAGACCCAACCATGTCCATCTGTTGGCAAAACGTAACCACATGGGCTTGTTGTTGAAGGAAAAAGAATGTCAGTGCATTGTAATTAGAAAGAGACTGTATGGAAACAGTTCATTTCCTGTGAAAACGGAAGTGTATTTTGAAAAAAGACAATGCATGTAACAGGCAGAAGTTGACACGCCATCCCAGGATATCAACAATGAACACAACCAGGGTACCTGGAAAGTTCATGACCAAATGTTGTTATGTGACGAGGTCGAAGTGAGAATGTGTTGTTTTGTGTTGGCTTTGCTGACAGACAGCTGGCCAGCAGCACTAACTGCCCACCTTCTGCTATTTACTGGTTAGCTAATGTTAGCCTTGGCTGCTTTGCACTGCGCACCAGCCCGGCTGGCAAGCCGGTAACAAAGTCCAGGTGGCTGTATGATGATATTGCTGCCTTCCAGTCTTCCTTCAGGTTGCCCCCGGGAGTAAGTGGCCTCATTTCTAGCCACAAAACCCCTTTAGCATTGTTACCAAGTTAGCACCACTGCTAATGGTGGTAACTGAGCTAACAGAAGCAATGTACAGAGTGGCCACGCACTGCGCAGTGGGCACCAGCCTATGTTTTCGCATGTTAACATGGCTAGCCGGCTGTTTACCTCTCATCAGACCCGGGTGATGCACAGTGCAGTAAACAAAAATACTTGGCAGCTAACCAATTAGACTAACTGTTAACTGCCTGCATTCCTAATTGCAATTGTATTTGGAGTTTGAATGATCAGATTTCTCATGAACAATGACAAATGTCATGTGTGCTCACAAATGAAGCTTGAGCAAAAGTTCAGTCGCGAAGACAAAACTTTTCATGCTGAGGCTGCAACTTTTCTTTCTCAATCTGACATTCAGTCCTCTCATGCATGCTTACTCACTATCTCTAGCTGTCATTGTCCAGGGCTGTCAATTGAGTCAGCGACTATTCTACAGCTGATTCACAATCAACCAATAGTGCAGAGACACACCTTCTCCATTAGCCTATAATCTTACTGCTCCTCCTTTTAAATATGGTTCTTTTTCTACCCGTAGTTTTTTGATGCTGCAGCCATGCGCACCCTCCACCTCCTCATCACTGTTTAGTCTTCTCAGATTCGTCAGCCTCATCCTTCTCATCAGCCACCAGTGTCAGTCATCAGCCACCACAACCTCCACCAGTGTCTAGACTTCATGGGGGGGATTTATCTTGCTGCCGCTCAGGTCACAAAATTTTTTTCCCTCTGGTGTCCAAGCGTCTTTTAAATCTTGATCAGCTCAAATCATCTGTTCATCTGTTCACTCATATTCTGTATTAGATATTACCTTTCCTTTATTCTTCTGTCTCTCCTGATTGAAATAGATCTTTTCATGGTCAGATGTTGCTGACCTGCTGTCCCTGTCTCTGTAGGTATAGGTTGAGTAGGTTAAGGTTAAGTGTAATGACAACTAAGTATAATATGCCTTCATTTTACTCACTGGTTCAAATGCGTATTGCAACAATGGTAGCCGCCGTGTACCAAAAAGCTATGATAACATTGATGAAACCATGTCATCCGATACTTCATGGAGTATTCGTTCAGGCTGCTACACAGACACACGCGACATGAGTTGACAAGCCCCCTCCTCATCTGTGTTTACAACGTAGGACTGTTGGGGTGGGTGTAAATCGAACTGACAAGTGGCTCAACCTCACACACCTCATCCCTCTCCTCGCATCACTGCGCTGCTAACAGCTGTTAGCCACTGTTAGTGGTCAGCGCCACTACTGCCCTGGCACTACTGCAGCATAACAAAGTCCCAATCTTTGAGCATAATGCAGGATCATGCATATGCAGCATCACGGGAGATCATAATGCAGGATCATGCATATGCAGCATCACGGGAGATGGAATGCTCGTCGCCAAGAAAGCGCAAAAGGGAATCAAAAAGGCAACGTGACCGGTGAATTCAAAAAACGAGGATCAGCATCGGGGTAGCCTTTCACAGGTGGAGAGAGCTGCTGAAGGAGAAAGATAATACAATCACAGGCCAGTGCCACTGTCAGCTGTTAGCCGCTGTAAGCAGCACCGCTAACAGCGGCTAGTGGCTAACAGCGGCGCAGTGAGGAGAGGGATGAGGTGTGTGACGTTTTTTGAATTGTGGGGAGAATTCAAAAATGTGAATAAGCATGATCCTCCATCCTCTGAAGCCAGAGGTTTTCAAATGCACTGGCACTTGTGACCAGCCTGCTTGCTGCTGCTTTTTGTCACTCTACCTGCAATGTATATGTAAATGAGGATTTCGGACATATTAAGATATGCTGATGGAGGTAAATACACATGTGCTAGGACACACTTTTTACTGCAAAATTTGTAAGTGCCTTTAAAAATGCTACAATATGGGTAGTAGAAATTTATGATTCAATTTTTTCTAAAGTTGCATTTTAAAATCTCAAAATAATTGGTAACATCTCTCTTTTTAAATAATATGGGAATGCCCTTTGTATTAACATCACACAAATCAGGATAGCAGAACCAGCAATGCTAATATTTTCTTTCCTGCTCACTTAGCTGTCACTGTATCCTGAACTACGTGGGGAAGAACAAAGTTTATGAAAATAGGCTATTAAGCCAAGATTTCGCAGCAGGGCTTGAACCTTCATAAGGCCATGCACACATTGTATTGTACAAACGAACAAGCAAACAAACAAACAAACCAAAACTGATGCTTTTTTCCTCCTTCCTTGTTGATTACTGTAAAACTGGTCTTTAATTTCATTGCTAGTGGCATTAAATTTTTTTTTTTTTAAATCTGACTTGCCTTAAGCTGTAGGAATTTCACTTCATCCATCTTGATTGATTTTGTTGTGCTGTCTTTTGCCCTGTACCACAATTTCAAGTCCTCACTGTCATTGCTTTGTCATGTGCCTCTGACCTAACACTCTCTGTGAGCCTGAAGTTGAACTCCATTCTTTTCATATCCACTGACTGCATTACATCATTTAATGACGTCTGTAACACACTATCATGGACATGTGTTCCATCAACAAAACTGTGTTTCATTTGCCAAAACACTTAAATGGAGCAGTAACCCTATGGGATGCATGACTGAAAAAAAAATGTCCAGCATTTCAAAAGAAAGATTTACAAAAATACAACTGTGATCTAATGAAACTGATTGGTGATAGTTCTAAGGGTAAAAGTAAGGGTTTATAATAAGTGATAATTCAAGAATGTCTGACTTTAAAGTCAGCAAACACTGTTTATCCAATCTACACACTGAATTATTGTAGTCCTTTATAATAAGCAAGGTTTTAGAGGTTTGAAATGCCTCCTAGGCAAGCCATTGACTTTCTAATAGATAGGTAGGGAAATTAAACACTATATACAAGCAAGATTAATCGAATCAAGTTTGTGATCATATATTAAAACACTTCAGCAGCACAGTTCTCTGTCTATTTTAGAGGTTTTTCTAAAGCTTGCAGACATTCACTTTGTTATATATGTGATGGCAATTAACATGTCGGTCTTATGTAGTGGTGTAATAAATCGTAAATGGACATGCACTTGTATAGTGCCTTTCTAGTCTTCCCGCCACTTAAAGCACTTAAAGCTGGGCAAGGCTGCCAAACAAAGGCATCACTTAGTTTAGACTTTGATAGGCAATCACACACCAATGGTACAGCCATCAGGATACTTAGACGTGCGGACTGGCAGAGCCAGAGATCAAACAGCTGATCCTGCGATAAATGGACGAACTCTACTTCCTGAGCTGCAGCCGAACGCACCACTTTTTCTGGCCATAGATATCAGGCTCCTTCTCACAATGTAAATATAAATATGTATAAAAAGAAAACCACATAAACAATGACAATTTAATTCACAAAACAGTGAATTTAATATAGTTAAAATATAGGGATTAAAATAAACTTATATAAAATATTAAATAAAATTATACATAATTATGGGAGACAGTTATGGCAAAATTAATGAACTGTATTTTTTACAGGAATGCAGTAAATGTATATGCGCAACATGTAATATACATACGTACACCCACTCGCCCCTTTATTAGCTACACCTTAGGCACACTATTAACTGCTCGTTAACACATGTATCTACTCAACCAGCCATGTAGCAGCAACTCAATGCATTTAGACATGTTGACATGGTCAAGAGAGTGACTTTGAACATGGCTGGTTTGAGTATTCAGAAACTGCGGATCTATTAGGATTTTCATGCACAACTATCTCTATGGTTTCCTCAGGATGGTCCGAAAATATATCCAGTGAGCAGGATTCTCAGTGGGCGGAAATGCCTTGTTGATGGCAGAGGTCAGATGGCAATGGTTAGACTGGTTCGAGCTGATAGAAAGGGTATGCAGAAGAGAATCTTTGAATGCACAACATGTCAAACCTTGAAGCAGATGGGCTACAGCAGCAGAATACCACACCACGTACTACTTCTGTCAGATAAGAATAGGAAACTCAGGCTACAATTGCCAATTTCCAAAATTGGAAAACAGAGGACTGGAAAAACCTGGTCCTATAGCATAAATCCATCCTGCCCTCAATCATCATGATAAGGATATTGGTCGTGTTATGGTGTGGGCGATATTTTCTTGGCACACTTTGGGCGCCTTAGTATCAATTGAGCATCGTTTAAACACCACAGCCTACCTGACGCAGATGCAGAACATGTTCATATTTATATGATCACAGTGTATCTTTCTTCTAACGGCAATTAATGGCTGAATTTCAATAACTGATCGCGATTAATTACATTTTTAATCGCATGTTTAAAATTCCATTATTTTGTATTTCAAAACAGTTTTGAAGTCCATATTAACAAGTTGAAGCAATTCATTCATTCATTATCACAGTATCATGGCTGGGAACCAGATGAATGCAAATAAATTTATTTCATGAACTTGACTTTTAGATTTATTCATTTCAAATCAGTGCTGCACTGCTACTACAGTGTGGTCTTGAAACCATGACTTTGAGGTAGGAGACAATGTCAAAGTGCTTATTGTGTGAAATCCATGTTTTAAAAAAGGATTACACTGTCCCAGTTTAGAAAGTGCAGTTACGCTGATATAATTTTGATAGCTCACTGTCGTCAAATGATCCCTGGTTAATGCGACAGCATTTGCACTTTTTAGGAGTTCCAATTTAGTTGCTTTCTCTGATTCATACAGGCCCTGTACAAGTAAGACATATGACTGGTCATAACATGCCAACCTGAGGACATCCCTTTAATACATTATACACTTGTGTGGTGGTGTGTCTGTGTTGCTCTGCAGTTATGTATACCTCCAAAACACAAGTCGCTTAGTGCTTGTTCTTGTGCTTTCTATACTGAAAACTACATATAACAGCAGGCAAACCTTATAACTTAATCGGAAGTGTTTTATAGTCAGGCTGTCAATGGCATTAACCTCTAATTGGGTTAGGCCTCTATCCAGACTCTGGATCATGAGGAAAAGGACTGAGTTTCACTGACGGACAACACAACAAGGTTACTGCTTGCAACTCAAGCTTTGGTGCCTGATGTCATAAAAATGTCAGAAGCCTCACAGTCTGTTTCCATTTGAATGACCTGTCAAAGCACATCAGACAGTGTTTTTGAGCTTCTGGATGTAAAGTCATGAAGTGATATGGCATTGAAAAATGAATATGATGGGGTGGTATGTGTTTTTCTTTATTGTCTTCTTTATAAATTAACTTTACTATGGATATAAAGATAAAATACAGATTTAAATGTTAGAAGCAATCATCTCTAAATGATTGTGGCAGCAGCTGGAAAGAATTTAACTCTATTTTATGCAAGAGTAACCTCAGACACAATGTTGCAATGCAGTGCGATCAGAATAAAATGAGGAATATATGGTGTGCTAAATGTTACCAAAGTTGCAAAGTTCAGCCAGATTTTGCACAGAATTTAAGTGTAATTTTCTGGCAGCTATTTATATAGAAAAGTGGAAACCAAAAGAAGAAACTGACGGAAATTTTTGCTGTAACACAGAATATTTATAAAAGCTGTGACTTTTAACCAAATGTAACACTGAATTCAATGAGATGATTTAATAAGTGCTCTCCAGTATCATTTAAAATTTACTTATCGCTAATTTGCATGAGTGGTTGTTTATCAATCTATCTAGCTCTCAGCTGCTATTGACATTACTTATGTACCATTATACAACAGTTAGTTCCGGCCCTGCAATCTGATTGGTCGAGAGACAGTAAAACCGTGATGATATTGGAGTACAACATCACGGTTATTTCACTGTGTATGTATCACTCCGCCTCACAGCTGATTGCAATCAACAATCAAATCAAAACTGACGGTTAGTGTCAGTTAGGTCAGCAGTTGCGTTGTAGGCTAATTAATTCATCCACTGTCAAACAGCCAAAAATATGGATTTATTTCCTAAAATAAGTTTTGAATTGAACTATGAATGGTCATCAGAGGAAGATGAGGGAGAGGAGAAGCTGAATCCATCTGAGCACACATCCAGGTTTGTCAGTGTTTCATCAGCGGAGCTCAATGACTTGGAGAAAAGCAACATACTGTCAGATCAGAAGGCAGAGTCGGCTGTGCCTGTGAAGCGACAGTCCACCATGCAGTCACCAGAGACTTATTTCACCGGCTGCACAATTAATGGAAACGTGCAGATAAATGTGTATAAAGAGTAAGTGCCTGGCGCACCATGTCTGCGTTACATAGCAACGGTGACAGCGGAGTCCTGAGGGAACTATTTTTGTTGGCGGAAGACAAATAAAATGCTTAAATTATCTATTTTGTCCTCATTTTTCAACATTTCTTAATCAGCCTTGCTTATTTAACTATTGAGCTGTTGTATAAAAGCAATATCACACTCGAGCTCGTGATGTTGTACTGTGATATCGTCACGGCTGTGATTGTCTGCGGCCTCATGCCTATGACCGAATCACAGCCGTGACGATATCATAGTACAACATCACTCCCTCTCGTGTGATATTGCTTAACTGTGATGAGTGCAACTTACTCCTGTGGCTTTAAAAGCCTTGAATCAAGCTTAATGTTGTTAATACTACAAACATTTTACCAAACAGTGTATTATAATTCCCATATAACAGTAACATTACTTCTATAACAAATGTCCACTTGTGACAGGGGTATCCCAACTCCTGTATTATTTTGAATTTCTTAACAAAAGATGACGGTCAATAAAAGGTGGTCTAGAAGCAAAATTAAATTGAGGTCCATAACCCACAATAACATACCTCTCAATTGAATGACTATGGCATTTTTTTAATTATTGTATTTTTCATAGACAACAAAGTAAATAAAACTGTTTTGATTAAAATAACTAATTCTATAATAAGCTAAGTGCAAATATTGCCACATAGAGGACAGAAAAACATATGAGAAATTAATACTTGTATGCCCCTATGCTGAAGGAAGTATTCATGTTTTCCATCTCTGTGTTGAACAAAGCAGATAAACAAGCGCTGTCACAACCTGATGAAAAAAGAGCCACTTGAGTTCCCTAATGTCTCGCCATAATCACAATGATATATTAGGCCTCATCAGTTATGGTGATGGGGCCATTAATTAACCCAATCCATGCATTCATTAGAAAACATTTCTGTGTCAACATACTTGTCTCCATGTAACATGTGGGTGGAATAAATCTGCTCTCTGCATCTTGAGGCACTACCGTGTATTTCCACTAGGAAGGCTCTAATACAGTACCTGACAGTCAGACAGCAATGGTAACATCTCTGTTTGACTGTGATTTTCAGGAACTCAACAGTTTAAAAGACCGTTTTAAAGCATTCTGAAGCAAAAATCATAGATTAGGGGTTCTCAAAGTTTTGATGACTGAGTCAGCATATGATTTTTTTATGATATGCTTTACTATGACTTTTTAATGACTTTTTTTATGACATTTTTATCACTTGCTTTTACTTCTTTATGGCATTTTTATGCCCTGCACTGGCAATAGCTGTGGCCAGAGGTGATACCTTTTTGTGTTGTCCATCAGTCCGTCTGTCTGCCCATCTGTTCGTAAATTCCATTTTCATGAAGGCAATATCTAAGGAACACCTTGAGGGAATTTGTTCAAGTTTGGCACAAACGTCCACTTGGACTAAATGACGAATTGATTAGAATCTGGTGGTTGAAGGTCAAAGGTCAAGGTCACTGTGACCTTGCATCCGTCTCATTCTCGTAAATGCGATATATTTTACGAAGGCCTTGAGAGAATGTCCTCAAATTTGGCACAATAGTCCACTTGAACTCAAGGATAAACTGATTAGAATCTGGTGGTCGAAGGTCAAAGGTCAAGGTCACAGTGACCCCACAAAACATGTTTTTGGCCATAACTCAAAAATTGATATGATAGGATAAAATCATAAAGTAATGACATTTCATATCCCAAAGTCAAAGGTCAGCTTCATTGTGACATCATAGTGTTCTGCAAAAAAAACACTTTGCTGGCCATTATTCAACATTATAACTCTGTGCTAAACTGTGCTTTGTTGTTTAAATGTGTGGGAATTACTTTTTTTTTTAAAGACATAATTAATCACATCTTTATGGCATATTATGATATGATTTTTAACAACATACTATACTATTACCATATCAGTTGACAGAGATATTCGTAACACTAATATTACATTCTAGTTTTACACTATTTTATACATTTGAGAGCAATGAAAAGCAGTGACAGTGTAGTATTTGACATTGACCATGCCTACCCACAACAGCTGAGCAATGGCTTCTGCTGGGGTATGGCAAAACCACATGGACAAACCACACATAGAACTGCAGTATACAGTAATATTAGAACCAGAAGTAATAATAATATTGGCATTTTGGTAGGTAAACAGACTAGAGCAGTGGTGTGGTGGCACATGGGTATTCAATTATTTCATTGTGTGTGCTTGAACCATGTTGAAATTTCTTCCTGAAGTCTGTCCTTAAATCAGCATTTCTCTGAAGGCCTGGTGCCATCTTGAGAAGGTACTTGAGAAAGTAAGGCTGTGCCTTACAGCGGGGGTGATACCGCCAAAATGTTCTTTGACATAATCTGGGTGGCATAATAAAGAAGGTCAACGCTGACATCATGTTTCATTTGTTTTCTACTAAAATACAGTCTCTGCTCAGTGCCTAAAGAATATATCTTTTCTTTTTAATAGTTGTTGTAGGTCATTTTTAGGCATTCATGGCACTTGGTTAAAGTTAGGCAAAGGTGATGTTTATATCACATAAACGAAGCATCACTTCCAGTAATAAAATGATGTCCTTTATTGTACAGTATAAAGCAGTGGAGCTAAAGTGAATTGTATCATGGCACTGTGTGAAGGACATGCAGTGTGAGATACATTATAAAGATTGCTTATACTGTCACTGGCTTATTGCCAGTCTCTTTAGCAGAGCGGTGGCTCAAGGAATGAATGACGATGAGTTTGTTTTAAAGTGCGGACATCTGAACTGCCTTCCAAAAGACAGAACTGCTAAGTCATGGTCGAGAATGACAAATGACAATCAATTCAACCTTTCCTTTGTCTTCTTGATCTTTATTTCAGCCAGTAAGTTTATTTAAATAAATTAAGAGAGAACCTGCTCCAAAGTGCAAAAGAATAAATCAATGTCAGGGCAGATTGTAGCAATTGCTCTAAAGATGGAGGCTTACTACACCCAGCTTTCTTCATGATAAATGAACAATGTAAAAAAAAAAAGTACTTCCATGCTGCATCACACATTTTTAAATTATCAGCAAGCTTATTTCCGAGATTTACTCCTTTTACCATAATATGTTTCTTTTTATTCATTTATCCTAACTTTTTGTTATTGAAAGCTACTGTGTGCATACCTTTGAAGGACCAGTTTGTAGGATTTAAGGGAATATATTCGCAGCAATGGAATACAATAAACTAAATGTTTTATAAAGTGTATAATCACCTGAAAGTAAGAATTGTTGTGATTTTGTCACCTTAGAATGAGCTGTTTATATCTATGTAGGGAACAGATCCTCATCCATAGAGCTCTTTATGTTGCCCCGCCATGTTCCTACAGTAGCCCGGAAGGGACAAAACTTAACACTGGCTTTAGTAAGGTCATTCGTTTTTGCCTTGGCCACCGTAGTTAGCAGCCCCTCCCAGTGAGAACTTCGGAAAAACACTGATTTTTTTAAAATGTGAAACTGCTTTATTCAGTGTTTTTACCCGTTTGAATCACCTGGTCCGTTTGTTTTGGCGATGAAGAGACCTCTGCGGATAATTCAGCTCTGAGTAAAAACTTTCTGGAAGTCTGGTTCAGAAATAAGGTGAGCACACATTAAGTTTACCGTCCATCTGCCACGTACTGAACAGTAAAAGAGAAACAATGATTTGTAATGTGAAACTGCTTTATTCAGTTTTTTCACTGGTTTAAATCACCTGGTCCGTTTGCTCTGGAGAGGAAGAGACCTCTGTGGATAATTCAGCTCTGGGTAAAAAGCTTAAATTATTAAAAAAAAAAGGTGAAAACACATTAGCAGGCCGCCTCAAACATACTGAACAGCCTTGGAGAAACACTGATTTGTAATGTGAAACTTCCTTTTTTAGTGTTTTCACCAGTTTTTATCACCTGGTCCATTTGTTTTGGAGAGAAAGCGATCTCTGCTGCTAAGTGGACTCCCAGTAAATACCTTCTGAACAATAAACACTGAACAAATTCTAACTGGGAAAAGTTTCAACTGGTTGCAATCTGCAATCCTCTGCTAGGTACCACAAAATCCCCTTAAACCTTAAACACCTTTAAAACAAGACCTGCTATGTCTGTTTGTAGACATGTTGAGTATATTTATAGGTAAAGAATTCTTCTGTGTCATGCATTAAATTCACAAAAATCTCTACATGTTAAAAAAAGCATTTCTCAGTACCAGTGAGGTAAACCTCCTCCACATTCTTTGTACTACAATATGAATCATTGGCATTTTCACAAACATTCATGGTGGGTTGCTTATCTATGTCTTTGGCTAATTTACCACACATATTTGGCCTCTGCTCAGGGACTCCAGATGGAAATTTTCTTTTTGCTATATCTGGTCCGATACATGAATTGTGCATTGTCCCTGCTAAATGAAAAATAAAATCAAATAAAATTGAATCTGCAAGTTTATCACAGAAACACACATAAGGTAATTTTCTTTCCTCACTAAAATATTTCTGTCAGCAGTGGTTTTGCTCTGTAGAAACCTTGACAGTTAGTATATGCAAAGATAGCCACCATGGCTAAATAGATGAAGAAGAGACTTAAAGAAACTTAGTCTTTACAGAAGAAAATAAAGGGAACACACAGTACTGGACACACTCTGATTTATAAATTAATCTGGGAGGTGGACTCTACCTCCCACAGCAACGACACAGACAAAATCATAAATTACTACTTTCGTTCATTGTCGAGTGTTTCAAAATCCAAAGCCATGAGCCTCCCCCTCATATCTAAGAGCTGCTTCATACTTTGCATTTCTATGATATAATGGCATCCTAATGTGTAAAAAACTGATTGAGTTAACCATCCCAGCCCACAGGAATAACATATGCAAACCCTTTAAGTAATTCCACTTAAAAAGCAGCTGTGGCTGCCTTGCAAGCAGCAAGTCCACTCTTTATATATTTATTTGGTCCAGGCTGGCCTGATTAAGCGCTGCAACACTTGAGAGTAATGAAAAGTTGTAATATATAAGCTTGGACATCTTCCAGGGAGCATTTCTCTCTCAAACAGTCAACTCATCATTGCTGCATTGCATCGTTGTAGTGTAACTGCTGAACTGTTTGTACGATTGCTGTGCCGCCCCCATGTTGCCAGTTACCACAGATTTGTAGTTAGTTACCTGTGTCAGTTCAGCTCAAAGCAGTGATTGAGCAAAGAGGCATAATGTGAAAGAGACTATTGTGTTGAACAAGGCTACAAGCTATATTACCTTTGGCTTGCATTGTGTATTGGAGCCTCAGTCATGAATTTTCCAGTGTGCAGGCATTAGAGAGGCTGACTGTGAAGAGATCCTGACCGTGTCTAAGAAGATGATATTGTGGCAGCACAGCAATATAAAGGGTCATCTTTCTTGTTTCATGCTGTTTGTTGAGGTATTTCGACAAGGTCTGTTGTCGTTTTTTACAATGTCTGGTTTTGTGTTGTGGATAGGCACAGCTGTAACAGTGACAAGACTTCCCTGTGCATTTTCAAATGGCTTTTACCTGACCACTGATAAATTCTCAAATTGACCATCTGGACCATCTAAATATGAACAACTAAGTAATGCTACATTAAACTAACCCCTACTGGCAGTGATTGTTATTACATAAACACTGTTGATGTTGCTGTTCTTATACTGTGTGCCTACAGGTGAGCTTGCCCGCATCTTCTCTGTAACCAGGAACTCTCCTGGAGTCTTCTTTTTTACTCTAATCCTTCCTCTGAATGGCAAGTCTCTTTTTGGCTGGACCGCAGAGACAAGGCTAGCACTATAAACACTAAAGTCTGTCCGTGAGTGAGTGAGTGAGTGAGTGAGTGAGTGAGTGATTGACTGAGTGAGTGATGAAGATACACCATTGGTCAGAATGAGTGATGACATACAGTAAGTGTTGGTGATGCCCCATTGGCCGTTGTTTTTTTTGTTTTTTTTTTAAAAAGGTGCTGACAGGGTGCCAGAGCCTTGGACGCTGACAATCTTGTGATACTGTGTTGTCTGTTACCACTGTGACATGATAGCACGGTGGAATTAGCAAGCTAGATAGCTAACTAGCCAGCTGTGGTTGAAGTGGACACTTTTGGATCGAGGAAAGCAACCCGGTCTCACTCCTAAGTCGTCAAAAAATGGCGCTTGGACAGTGAGTTTCTGTGTCAAACAATGGCAATAAAAGCCATCTTTTCACACCAGCATGATGTGCCGCCAGTCACCTTTATTGTTAAACAGTGCCCGGCGGCATCAGGGGCAAACGCGGTGGGACGACAACCAAAGCTAAGGCGGCGGTGGAAGTTCAACAGGTCAGGTAGAATGGGTGATGGACGGGTCCAACAACCACTGACTTTCACACACCGACTACGTAATAAGAACTAATTTTACACGGGACATGAACAGTGGTCTCCTGGGTCAAAGTCTTTTGTACTTTGTCACTGCAGTGGATGATTTTAAGCTGGAGTTAGTTGAAAGCTTCTTACAGACAATAAAGAGTGCCTTGTGTATCAGAATCAGACACTGACAGGCACTGAGCAAGCTACTTTATCTGTTGCCCAGGAAATGAGAATGAGCTGACCCTGTTGACAGTGGAAGGAGGCAGATGAGCTATTGTGTCGATGCAAAGTGAACCAGGAGTTCAGCACTCAGAGCCCTTATATGAAACAAACAAAGACAAAAGCACCAGCTAAACTCTCAGGAACAATTAATGTGTGAATGTCCAACCTTGGAGAATGGGTCAAGCTCCAGAAACTCATCATCATACATTTACACTGATAAAACTGGATGGCATTTTTCAGTAGCTCATCTCTGGCTCATAAAAAACCTCACATTTTCAACTCCATACCTTCAGTTTATTTTCTGTTGAAGAAATTGACATCACTATTGCATCATCTGGGTTACTTTCTCAAGCTTAAAAAAGACTCCATCTGAGCCACAGAAGACATTTAAACAACAAGTTAGTACTCCTCATAACTGTAAGTAAACTGACCCACATGTGTAAAATCCCTGGAGTGCCCCTTTAACACAGTTTTCAGAACAGTAAATATTTTCCTTTGAGGCATGTTGACAATGATTCATACTAGCATATAGTAGCAGACAGAACCAAACAAACTGTCCCTACCTAATTCCACCCACTTCTAAAATACATGAATCATTTGTCAGATTTGTTGTGGTGCATGTGTGGACTTTCTCCTGTGGATGCTGTATTTTGTTAAAATCATGATGATTTATGTGAACAAATGGCTACATTGGAATATGGCTACATTATGCAATAGCCTATGAGCTGTGAGACAAAAAAATGTCTACACTTGACCAGGCAGTCATTTGACCAAAACGTTGATTTTCATGTCACGTTGCTGACAGTCCTGCACATTCATTTACTGAATGCATGTGAGATAATAACCTAGTAGTGTTGTAGTGTGTCTCTTGCACCCCCACACTGTATGTCTTAGTGCTGAGCCTGAGCTGAAAAAAAATACAATCTCTTCCAGAGCACATGGGTATTCAGATTCAGGTCCGCCTTTTGAACAAATAAAGACATGCCCTTTTAATTGCAGATGATGCTGCTGAGCAGGCCTGTTATCATCTTGAAAGATAAGCTTGCGTTAGCTAATTTCCATTTTTAACCTTTATTTATACAGTGTGAACTGGCTCGGTATACATGATCTTTCACAGCAATGCCCTATTTAATGGTTACACTAAAGAAACAACTTTAAAAAAGGTTAACTCAAAGAGAGCAGAATAATAAACAATGGAGGCAAAGTTTAAGGAAAATAATTGGGCAATTATTGAAAATGCTCTTGAAGTATGTTTAGGTGTTTCTACCAACTATTTCATGACAGCAGCAGAAGCAGTTGTTCGTAAATGTGTTACGATACTTTCTTCTCATTAGAGCAAGTGAACTATACCAGTTTCCATTTTATACATGTCAGAGCCGCTCAAATTACTATTGCTGTTGTTACTATTAATATTGGTAATAGCAGTAGGAACAGTAGTAGTAATAGTAATAGTAGTCATTTTTTTGAGGCACATGCTTTTAGTTAGTTTCATTAGTTTTGGTTTAGCCTTAGGGTCAGCACAGTGGTGCAGTGGTTAGCATTGTCACCTCACAGCAAGAGGGTCCCAGGTTTGAACCCGGGGTGGGCAAGCCCTTCTGTGTGGAGTTTGCATGTTGCCAGCGTGGGTTTTCTCCTAGGTGTACCTTACCTCTTGCCCCAGTGTCAGCTGGTTAAACGGCTATGGAAAACGAATGACTGCATAACAGTAGGAGCAGTAGTCGTAATTGTTCTGAGGCTTTTAGTTGTGTGAAGGGTGCAAACCTTTCACAATTTTTGACAAAATTTAGCCTCCATATCATTCAAATTTGAAAGCACTAATTTTGAGTTGCTTTACAAAAAAACGCCTGACAAAAGAATGTAAAGTAATAAAGTATTTTTTAACATTGAAAACTTCAGGGCCCTGACACAGCAGGTCAATGGTCGGCTGTTAGTCAATGTCAGGCTGTTGGTGAGCATCTGTTGGCTTAATTTTTGCGGCCCCGCACTGTTGGAACAAGTTGGCCTTTGTCAGCTATTTTTCATTGAAGCTGGTAGAGCCTGTTGGTGAAAGAAATTACTCTGATTGACAGACTCTTTTAGTGCACAAAAAGAGAAATGGAAGTGAGGAAAGCAAACTAAAGTCAAAAGGGCATGAGATCGAAACAAACTTTATATTCGGCAAGATTTATGTTTAAGGTAGGTTAGGGGGGTAGAATGCAATTACAGCGGGTGGAAGGGGTGGTGGATGGGTCCAACAGCCACCAACTTTCACCCTGGAGGCTGGTGTCTGCTTCCAGAGAAATGTTAAGCCAACCCTGTTCTTTTGTCCTTAACCCAACCATGTGCTTTTGTTGTCCATACCCAACCCCATGTGTCTGTCGGCTCAACATAACCACGTGTGTTTGTTGTTGAAGGGGGAAAAAAATCAATTTACTGACATGGGGCAATTATTTTAAAATAGACTGCATGTAAACTGTACATTTCCTGTGAAAACAGAAGTGTATTTTGAAAACAGACAACAGGTTAATGTAACAGGCTGAAGTTGACACACCATCCCAGAACATCAACAACCAACGCACCCAGGGTACCTTGCATGTCATATCTCGACGTGGAACGTCCACGACCAAACATCTCTATGTGACGAAATGAGAATGTGTTGTTGTTTTAGCCATTGAGCTCTTTAGCAAAAGAGGTTAATAAAACTATCCATAAGCTGCAGTCTTTGTGGAGTGTTCAAGTGCAACTTTCTGGCCAAAAGTAATCAAAATCCAATATCTTCCAAACATCTCATGCCAAAGTCATTTTGATGTAGAATAAGGACATGTAGTCGTAAAACCTTTGCACACTGAGTCCATTTTTTTCGGATATGTTATTTTAATCTGTCATCCAAAAAAACAATCAGTAATGCACAGAAACCTTGCACACTGAGTACAATGCATTTTTTTGTTCTCTGCATTGCAAAAACAACAAAATGAAAAGACCCACTTGCTCTCTTCCTTCTCTCCACCGGAGTTACTTCACCAGTCTGTCTCCACTCTCTGTCTTGCATTTTGCACTGCAGCTGCATGAAGGGGGTGAGCTGTCCTCAGTCTCTGTCTCCACACTGTCTCCTTCTCTCTGTCTGTGCATGGTTCACATCCTCCTCCTTGTCATTATCATCCACCTGAATATTATTGTCTGACCTGTTATAAGTGAGCTATGTGAGTTATGAAAGGATACTATGTCCTTTTCCTCTGTCTTGTCACAGATGTGTCCCACTGCCACATTTTCTTCACAGATTTTTGGTCAAATAATTCTGTAAAGGCTTCTGACAGATGCAAAAATGCAGAAAATCAAACCTGTTTCAAACCCTTTAATGATGGACGAATGTTTTGGACTCAGTGTGCAAACATGATTGAAATACATACAACATGAGGTTGTATTTATTTTTAGACATGAAACAATTTTAGACAAAAAAATAACAATAATAATAATAATAAAAAGTATGGAGTACAAAACCCAATGTCTGTGAAATGTCATAATGTTAAAGGGCCAGTGTGTAAAATGGGTTGAAAACATTGACATCAGTGGTCAAATTCTAGATTGCAGGGCTCACTCGCTCACCCCTCATGTCGGGTAAATGACGGTGGCCTCGTAGGGACAAAAAGCCTTGCGCAGACACAAGTTTTTCAGGAGTAGGTCTATCTAGCGACGAGGTGAATATTTATTTAGAAATCTAAACCATGTTACGATATTGTAATGAATCCCTCACGAGCAGGAGACCAGAGGAGCGTTCGGGAAAAAGGCCAGTTTATTTGAGCACTCCAAAAACTCCAAAAACTCTCCAGGGGGTAAAAGACTTGACTCTTCTAGCGTAACACACACTTCACACACACATACTCGCTTACAGTACCTAGTGGGTACCCCCTCCCCTCTCTGCTCCACCAATCTCCAGTCCGCACACTGACTGACAGCGTAGCCTGTAAACAGAGCTCAGCTGTTTATTTAGCCTAGCAATATCTCCGGACTATAGTAGCTACAATGGACGACTTTGAACGCGATTTTGAAGAGTTTCTTGTAGCGGACACAGACCCAGAGACATATCTGTTTGAGCCGGAGCATACAGATGAGGAACTCCATGTGTTGGATGCTGAGCGGGCGAGAAGAGAGGCTGAATCCGCCGCTCCCATTTTGCTGCACAGAATGGGATTCGGTGCTACTGCTACCATCGTTGGGGAGATATATCATCAGGAGGAAAAGCGCCGCAGAGAGTGCATCACAAGGAGTGAAGTTGCGTCTTCTTTTCCTCGCAGATGACGGTTCGGGTTCATTCTCTCCTGTTGCGTGGTAAGTGTGGTCCATTCGCAAACTTTATAACTAAAAAAACTTTTCACTACTCTCTATCGACGAACTACTAACACTCTCTGCTGTTTCCTCCTCCTTCTTCCTTCCTTCCGCTGTCTTCGTTGGTTTATTTATACACGCGAAACGCGTTCTCTGGCTGGCTGGATTGTCCGCTCGGGCTGCCTTACATACATGGCGGCGCAAGATGGCGACCTCTCTAAAGCAAGGCCCTTGCTATATATATATATAAAAGCATAATTATAAGGCTACGAAAACCAAACTAATTTTATTTTATAGCGATTATACACTTATATAAACATATTAATGGGTAGAATATTCAGATTCAGATTCAGATTTGACAGTAAACCATGCCAAATATTACACACTGGCCCTTTAATGTCCACACAACATAAAATTGTAACATCATCAGACATTTGAAATATTGCCACCCCGATTTTCATTCTAACCAGACTTAAAGGACATCACAATGACAGAAGAGTCCAGTGTCTCTCTGACGTCATATTGATGTTCAGTGCCAGCTGGGAGGCAACGTAAGGCAACAGTCAGCTTCTGACACCAGTAATTCTTTGATGTCTGTTTGGTGTGTCTGGACCTTGAAGGTCAACAAAGCCTTTCACAACATTAATAAGAGGTCAAACATACAGTGTGAAAAGTAGTAAAAAATCACAGAGGCTATCACAAAAAAGGGCAGAAATGCAATAGAATGTAAACAGAACAAGAACTCATGTGGTTCAGTCATAGTGAATAAAATGAGGGTTGAAAGTAGAGCCTAACTTGTATACTTTTCATGATCTTGACAGCAAGCAAACTTAGGTATCTAGGGATGCATGCTAACATCAGCACATCATCGGTATTGGCCGATATTGGCTTTAAAATGAACTATTAAAATCGGCCAATGTGCTCTTTCTTAATTTGCATGATGAATGAAAATGACCTACACTGAAAAGCATTCTATTTCATGTCTCCATCTGCTGGTGGGCCATCACGATAAGAATATGCATGCATACTATGATTTGATTCCGTTAGAGAGGACACTTGATGATCATTAAAATTAGGTGGAGAAAAGGGTAGATATATCGATATCGCTATTGGTTATTGGCCAAATAAGTTGTTATATATCAGCATATTTATCTTGAACTTGATGGATGATTTTTCAAATACCAAAGGCAGGAAAACAACAGGGTGGGGGTTGTGAGGGACACAGCTTTTAGGCATCCATTCATGCCCAGGGGCCCATTGTCTCATAATTCACCCATGACCACATCACTGCTCCAGATAGCTTTGGGTGGTCACTCATGGGTCATGTGGCAGAGTCATATTTTGCTTGTTCTTGTTCTCAGGGGGGGCTCTTAAATAAGAGGAGGAAACACTTGTTTGGGGAGTACAAGATTTGTCCCTGAAGGAGCTTCAGCAGGCTCAGAGCAATTGACATGGCCAAGAAATATCCTCGCACAGGCACCCTAGTGTTTCCCACTGTGTCCTGAACCGACACATGAAAATAGGCCAGTTAGACAGCCCCATCCCCACCACCACCACCACCACCATCACCCTCCCACCCTCTGTTTTCACAAAGCTAAAAGAGAGCGAGGACACAAGCTGGTGGGACGTGGCCAGCAGCTCCTCTGATGATAATCGAGGCTCAGTGTCTGAGAAAGTGTATGAGCTTTGCTTAATTGAGCTGGACACAAAGCTAAGCCAGGGATAAAAGTACCCCTGTGAATAATATTAACACACTCACAGCTCTACACATCAGGCCAAATTTGCTGGAGCACTCACTTCCACTTGTCTTGTATAAACGTTTTTGCACAGCGTACAGTGAATGCAATAAATCAGATGCCACAGACCAGAGGAGTCCCGCGCCTTCATTCCCCCCCGCAACAAAACCACAGAAAATTAAAGGGGCTCATTTAAAGTATTAAGTCTGCTAATAGCTTGAACGTCAAAGACATTTTTCAGTCTTGGGAGACTCAGCGAGTAGCGAGCCCATATGCAGGAATCACTCGGTTCATTTATCAGCCCACACTGGCCAAATTCCATTAAAGCCTGTGATGCTTATCTCTCGGATAGCTTGGTCTTGTCTGATGAAAAAGAACAAAACTTTCAAATGTGAGACGTGAGACAAGACCCACAATGTCATCAAGAAAAACATCCTCCCGCTGCAAAGACAGTTAATAGAATTTACAGTATATGCCCAATAGGATTTCATAACTTCTAAAAGACCTTTCATGCATTCTTTGAGTTCACAACTCCAAAGTATCGACAGGGAAACTTTTGTCTTCTGACAATATCCCAGAAACAAAGGACTTTGTAGCTTTGGTTTATAGCTTTGGGAGGCAAAGTCATGTTTACTTATACATACTGACTGAACTGCCTACACAGTGATCTGTAATCAAAAGAATAACATGCAGAATATGAATAGTTTGGTTTTGTTTGTTGTTTTATAGAGACTTCAATCAAATGTATCTTTTAAAAATTCTGCTTCAATGTTTGGCTTTCTTTATTTCGATCTTTTATCTTATATTTTTTTATTTTATACGGAACTTTAGCTTTTTTTCCATATCTGTTGGAGTTCATACAGACTTTTCACATCACAGCATGGTATGGGTGAGATGTAAATAAAACTAAAGATCATCTTGAGGTGGGATCACTCCAGTTGTGTTACAGTGATCTGTGACTTAAAGCAAATGTGACAATGGCCCCTTCCCTAATCCTTCCCCACTTGCTCAGACTACATCCATCTCTCAACTCGCCCCTCAGTTTGATTTCAACTACACACCTGTTAAGATGCAAGACTACATCTTGCTTGGTTGCAACACTATTGCACTGACAAAGTCTGTCCATAGACAGACAGACAGACATGTTAACATCTGACAATATATATAAAAAAAACCCTCTGCCATAGAAACATATATGGGTACTTTTTGATATTGCAATGTAACTTTTGGAATATTTTCAAATGCTTCATATCCCTAAAATCTGCACAACCTAAAAGCTAAAAGGTTATGTAAAAAAAATAATAAATAAACAAAAATAATTGATAGAAGTATTGAAATTTTGTCATAAATTATAAATAAAAAATACATCAGACATTCCTATTGGCCTTCTTCTGTGCTCCTCTGGTGCCACCGCCCATTTCCACCATCTTATGGACTGCTTGTAGCATAACGTAATGATGTCATCGCAAGCGGACAACATGATGGTGCAAAAGATGTAAGTCTTAGCTTTGTGCGGCAAAAAAAACAAACAGTCTAGCTATTATGGTTTTTGTTTGGTTTGTTTTGGTTTTTATTTTAGATGTTTTTAAACAGAATCATGCAAACAATGATCTCCCACAGGCATGATGGGACAATACTGTGGTGTCAGCGCATTCTTCCTGTCTTTTGGACTGCTTGTACTATAACACAATGACGTCATTGCACACGGACAGTGGACAATGAGATGGCGCAAAAGACGGAAGTCTTAGCTTTTTGCTGTAAAAAGAATGAATGCTCTAGCTCTTATTTATATTTTTTATTAATTCTAGATCAATATTAAACAGGTTCGTGGGAGGTTCATTTTCAGGGGGTTAAAATCGCCTCTGTGGTACTTCCTGCTAGAATTGGTCTCTCAGGACCAGATTTAGCCATGATGACACACGCACACACACACACACACACACACACACACACACACACACACACACACACACACACAGACCAACAAAAGTGAAAACAATACCAGCTGTCACATCATTGTCGCAGGCGGCAATCAGTGACAACCATAGGAACAACATAACCACTTGGCATGGGTTGCTATGGTAATAGTTGCTGTATGTGAGTATAGTGAGTATACAAGCAGCCAGTTAGTGCTCAGATTTCCTCCCTGCCCCTGAACATATTTTGAAATCATGACGTACTCACTTTAATCATATTAACAGAAGATGCTGCTTCCTGTGTGTGTGTGTGTGTGTGTGTGTGTGTGTGTGTGTGTGTGTGTGTGTGTGTGTGTGTGTGCGTGTGCGTGTGCGCGTCTGTGTGTGTCCTAGCAGACTGACAGCTCATAGAGAGGGTAGGACAGGCAGAGAGAATGGAGCTCTTCCTCACAGCTCTTCCTCAAGTCTCTAAATTTTACAACTGTCAAGGATCCAGCTGTGGAACCTGAGTTATTCAGACTTCTAGAGTCGACTTTGGGTCAGTTCACTTTGGATAAAATACTGTGAGGACACGTCGCTCCATGTAATTATGTCTCCTTTCATTCAGCCACTCCGCTGTTACTTTCCCTGTCTGAAGTCCTGCACATGCGCACTTGTAAATAGCAAATTAGAAACCAGTTATCTGTAGACTCTGTAGACATGATGCATCACACCCTGCACTAAACTGTTCACTAGTTTGCATTGTACCCAGTTCTGCTGAAATCACAAACACAAATATCCTATTTGTTTGTCAGCTGAAATAAACTCCATGAAAATATGTATTTTTAACCTGTAATAGCCCTGCAGTGTCCAACACGTCACAAGAGAGCAGAGGTTGCTCTCTGTTAACACTAATTAGGTTATACTGTCATTCACACTTCAAACGAGATGCACAGGTGAGAGAACATTTCCATATTTAGACCTTTTTGTGTGACTGCACAGTGCCAAATTGTTTTCACACCCAGAGCTAAATCCAACAAGAAATAAAGACTGTATGAATTAAATGTAAGTAAAAGGACAACATAGGAGCAATTAACAGCAATTTCAGATGTGATAGCAAGACAAGATGTACACCGTTTGAGATATAAATACACATTGTGGAGTTTCCTGTGCCTCTAAAGTTCCCATTAAAAGATAGCAATATGCTATGTGATTTCGCCTATTTTCATGTTTCCTGTAAAAACAAGAAGCTTGGGCTTTCATGGCTAGCAGTGCAAACATGGCAGCAATGCTGACAGAGCTAACAATTAAGGGTGTTAATGATCCATCAATCTGGATTCAATATCATCAATGCAAAGTAAAAACATTATTTATATGTAAACAATGCTGTCATGAGATAAAATACTCAAGAAACACTATGCCTGGACAGGGCATCTCACACCGCTATCTTCTTGTGGCAACATTAGCTGCTCTGTTCCAACAGTGCTGAAAAAACATGCATTCAGGTTGAAATTCAACCGAGTTGTTCTGTGCGGAGACAGAGAGTTAACCTAATTTATTCCATGTGCTGTTTTGAGTGTGTTGGTAGAGTCAATTTAAAGTACATTTTACTGCACTTAATTGGTTACAATTATTTACATTATGTTTTTTTTCTTATCTTTCATGGCAAAAAGCAAAGTTAAAAAAGTCTCATATTGATCACAGGCCTCTGAATTGAATCAAAATCATATTGTAGCAGACTTTTGATGTTGGCAAATATTGTATCATTGTTTAAAGGTCGTGACAAAGCTAGTGATTTACACCCCTACTAACAATTATCATGGAGATTAGCTCACACTGTGTGGACCAAAGACAGGGTAGCCACCACATTATGTTGGCAGTGGTAATCTGGGAGTTTGCACATCCAAAAACACAGCAACATCCTGTAAATGCAAACTAGCTTGTAGTTCCTGTACACTGGTTGAACTGGTAGATTTTATCGTCATGGGGGAGGGACCTAACACTTAAGGAAAGCATTTCAGTGTTTCCCCTCAAAAAATTTTCAGGCCCGGTGGCAAGCTCCAGTTGGGGTACAAATTTAGTGTGGGGTCTGGGGGTCCTCCCCCAGGAAATTTTGAGCGTCAAACATTTCACAGACAACAAAAAAGGCACTATCTGGGACCAATTACAGTAGGTAATTAAACAAAGTGCTCCCCAGTTCATGACCGAGCGAGTATTTCAAAAAAGAGAAAACAAAAGAGTGCAGTGCAGACTGTCGCCGCAAGAGAGCGCAGCTGCCCCAGTTTTGAGCTTCAACCCCCTAAATGTACTTTTCATTGATTTCCAAATGAATGGATATTTGGCATATTTATTTGGTGTAATTGGCATTCTTTTTTTTTCCTTTTTGGCTGTGGCCAATCTGTTTATGATTTTTTGCCTGGCATAGGCTCAGCGGGGGATCTTGTAGGCAAGGCGGCCCGCCGGGCCTGTAGCATTGTAGGGGAAACACTGCATTTAATTGGACATAAAATTAGTGTATATCCCCAAGTACAGGATGAGTCGTCAAGATATTTTATTTTGTCCAGGAAAAGACAAACTCTTCAATACCACTGAACATTGCTGCAGACCCTTTTTTTTTAATCACTGTCAGGCCAAATATTGGTGTATAGGTGGCGATCAGTTTTTGATTAAAAATAAGATGTACTTTATTAATCTACCAGGGGGAACTGGATTTTTTCACTCTGTTGTCATATACACACACAGGCCTGAACTTTACTAAATATTTGTGGGCCATTGCTGTAAATAAACCATACATATCTGAAACCATGATCCAGATATCTATCTTTCTTGCCATATGAGCCATGATCCACATTGGCAACTACTAACACAGCATACACAATTATATAGATGTACAGCTTGTTACAAAGAAGGGAAAAGTTCACACACACAGTGCAAAGTGTCACTGCTTTCAGATAATGTTCCTCCTTTACTAAAACTACCTCAAGCAGCAGACCACTCGCTTTCATACCATCACATGTCAAAATAAAGTCATTTCTGTCTCTTTTCCTCCTGGAACAGATCAGTTGATAACAGCCAAACATACATATTTAACGTCGCACAGCTATGCTCATTAAAAACCTTAAAATAACTCAACACAAACTGGTTTGAAAACTCTAAAGCTTTTTCTCAAAACTGCTGTTGTCTGAATCTGAACAGTTTTACTTCACCAGAGGAAAACCAGTCAGATTAATGCTTCAGCTCCAAATCATCAGACTCACAACAGCTGCACAGACATACAAATGAAGGTGCCTTTTGCAAATAATACCCACTAGCCCTCTCATCATGTATAAAGTCACAGAGTTCAAGGAGGGTTGTGGGGCTGGAAAAAAAATGAAGCATAGTGCAGCTCACTTGTCATGCTGGGGCATTTTAGACCTCCAGTTTCCCTCATGGCCCGGGTCATCTGTCAAGAGCATGTGCCAAATATCATCCAGCTCATCTGTGACTGCTGATAACTGTATAGTTTTTGTCCTCAGCTCTATGTGCGTTTAACAGTTCTGAAAGACTTGGACTTTATCGAATTATATATAGGAGTTGAAGTACGAGTGGTGTTGGAACAATAGAAAGAAATTGGAACTGAATGTTCTTACAAACTATTTAGCTTCAGAACATTATGCCCTATGGGGGAGGAAGTATAGATATTCCACACAAGTAATTCCCCTTAATTTGAATAAATAAGAATCAAAAAGCAACAACATAAGACTCACATTAACCATGGCAACAAATTCACACGCTCAATAATAGGCTGATGTGCAGAGGGGCAAAGGCTATCTGAAAGACAACAAGTTACTGTAATAAAGCACTTAGATGCTGGGATTAAACCATGGGAAACATTTAGAGCATGTTTTGTCATTTTGAAATCAAATGAACAAGACAGTTTGGGCAGTTGTTGGCACCGCTCACCCCGCATGATCAGTGCTCCACAGATCCAGAAGAAAATCAAACCAAACTTTATTCCAGTGTGTGACATCATCTTGCACTCAAAAGACATACTGATCCTGTCTGGTGGTCTAAGCAGCAAAGATCCTACAAACAAATAGCTGGATATGAGCTTTAGTTGAGACTGCAGCTTGAATTCAATCATCATAAATAATTAAACGGGGCCATTAGAAGCACAGAAACACACAAGAAGGAGATGATACATCTGCTTACAAATAACAATCTTTTTCTAAGATGTAAGGGGAAGAGTGGGACTCACTAATAGCCTAAATGTGCCCCTTTAGCAAGCCATTCTCACTTCCAACTCATCACATACTAAAGCTTGGTAAGTGGTCCTACACATCAAACTATGAGGCTTTTAGTGGCCCTTTAGTGTCTGTTTTGGATGCTCAGGGAATGCATGTCAGTGTTCTGTTCATTACATGTATTGTGTCTTCTCAAAATAAACGTACGTTTTCACAGGAAATGTACAACTTCCTAACCCTAGCCCTACATGCATGTAGTTTCTCTCCAAAAATAAACTCAAACCGATAGGCTTACTTTGCTTTTAGGCTCAAGCAACAACAGTACTTGGTTAGGTTATGTAGCTAAAACTCAGCACTGACTTGTGGTTTCACATTTGACATGAACAGTGGTCTCCTGTGTTGATGTCCGATGTTTGTTTGAGTTTAATCACAGAACTGCTTATAATGAAAAATAATCATAATATTTTCTCACACACTGACAACTGTCTTATACTCCTTTTTAAGGATATTGCCAAAAATGTGAATAATTCAGAGAATATTGTGGAATGGCAGAGAAGAAAAATATGTATAATGCATTAAACTGGTTTGAGGAACACAAGCATATTTACTAGATGTTTAGTTGTAACATTAGAACTATCTGTACATGCAATGGCCCACTTATTTAATGCCACTTTGCACCCTGATTTGCACGTTTGTTTTTGGGTTGGCTTTTCAAGTAGAGATGCAGCGATTTATTAGCCAAACATTGGTATCAGCCTAAATTTTGCCTCATTGACTGCCATAGGCTTACCTGCAATAAGATAACATTTACAGGTCAAAGTGGCCGATGTTTTTCTGTTGTGTCACATCAACTTTGTGCAGGCTACAAAGCTGGGCTCAAAAATAACAGAGCCCTGTCATCCCGGGGACAATAGAAAATGTGTTTGGGACAAACACAGATCTTTCCGATTATGAAAGGATGCAGTAAATTAACTATCAGCGCATCAGGGGACACACCCTAATTTTTTCCAAGATAATGCTACATTGTAAACAGCAAATCTGTGTTGACATCAGGTAGAGGAGATCTAGTTAATGCTAGCTGTTAGCAACAAAACAGAAAAATATTTTGGTGAGAAAGGGAATACCTGGATCCCAATTTCCATAGTTCGTACAGGTGCCCATAAGTGGTTAAATACAAATAAATAGAAAAGAAAACTGCAAGTTTTTCATTTTAAAACAATTTTTTACCCTTAATGAATTTAATCTTTTACACAGATACTCACACACACAGACACACATACACACATTGCCCTCACAAAGAATTTTGTCATCCAAAATGAGAGGAAAGCTTCTGTACACAGGTCACTGGAAGTTCCTGTATTAGGAGATGATTCATAAAGGCCCTCAGCAATGTCCTACATTGGTCACAATGTCACTACATTTGTGTGCATGTCTACTTCCTGAATAAATGCCTCTACTAATGGGATGGTACATTTAACATTTCATTCTACAGTTAGTCGTCACTCTATTTCACTACTGCAGTAGTTCAGCAACAACCAAATACTGTTCTATAATGCATGTTTATTTCTGCTTACTTGAGTCCACATTTCATCCAGCTTCCCAACCTTTTTTTATGACAACAAACAAACTGTTTGCAAATACCCAATTTGCAAGCATACCCAACATGTGTGTTACATTTTAGCTGTACAAAAAAAAAAAAATAAAAAAAAAATACTGGTTGTACATGACTGAGCGTGATTTGTAAGTAGTGTGCTATTGCCTGCCTCAAAATGCAGGTGGGTTTGCTGTATCATAGACACTGGAGCCCAGAGTAAATTTAGTGTGGATGGAGATAAATGAAAAGAATGATTCCTACAATATGGGCTGGCTAGCCATCCTCAATCTCCAATTCTCTCTAGTCTGGCACACAGAAACAGTCAGTGGCAAAGGCTAAGTGGATAGTTGGGTCTAATGGCCTGGTGATCCTATAAATAATAGCTACACAGTTTCCTCCCCATTGATCACACAGCCTTGGCTGACTGATAGTGGGGGTTGGTGTATGTTGGATGGAGCTGACCTAAGACCATGCTTGGCTGCCTTTCCCTCCACATGCTTCTGGTGCATGATCTATCAAACTGGGGGCCTGTACACCTCGAGAAATGACACAGCCTAATTGGCTGCTATGAGAGGCCCATCACTTAAGGCTAGCGTGGAAGTGGGGGAAAGGACTGACTCTGGACAAGGTTAACTAACTCCACTGCTAAATCTCTGGCCTTGAAAAGTTTCTTGGCTTCAAAACAGACTATAATGTGTGTGAACAAAGTCTATTTCAGAGGGAAGACTTTAACACGAGAAGTTAAGACCCGATACATTTGGAGCAACAAAGAGAATCCCCTCAGATCATTACTGGCTGACTTTCATTGAACTGGTTTGAAGATTTGTTCATCAAGAGTAGATTGTGTTTTTTTTTTTCTTCTGTTTTTTCAGATCGGACATCTTAATTTGCTCACATGGGTCAGGTGTCAGGGTCAAAGGCCCTTGCACAAATCTATCTGAGGTCTGCTGATTTCCATTTAAAAATCACCGGGGTTGAGGAGACAGAAGGGCAAAGGCCGCAAACTCATCTTAAGTACCACAGTGTGTGTCCTTCACAGTGAGGAGAACGCAGCAGGGCATGACTGTCGGTAGGATTTCACACTGAAAGGAAGTGGAATATTAATGTGATTTATCTACTTATCTGTGTCACACATCACAGAGGAAGGAAAAAATGACATAAATTATTTTTTTTTGGGGGGGGGATCTTTTTTTATGCTGGGTCTTCCAGCAAGATTCACTTTGGAGGAGGCAGATTTGTTTATTTCAATTACTTTCTTAGTCTCTGTATATTCCCCTTTCCCCTGTCATTGCTGACATAATGTTAAAAGCAATGCTTTTTCACAGCACTGCAATTTACTACGAGTCATCTGATGAGCCAAAGCTAAACTAGCTCATACCAAACTGAACTCAAGGGTGTGAAGATGATCTGATACATATTGGAAAACTTACAAAGAGAGATAAAGTAGGGTTATGTCACTAAACAATCAGTTTTTGACAAATTTTACACATATTATGGTTAAACTCTAAAATGTCTAGGTCAAACAGTCATTTCCTTCCTGTTGTTCTTCATGCACTGGCATGCACCTGCCTCTTTTACATCACACATCTTATCTTAGCATCATGTCTCTCCACCCACTTAATGTGAACTTTAATATATGCAAAGCAGTCACCCACATGTGGCTAATTTGTTTCTGAATGTCATGTTATATTTGAAAATGAGCATCCACGTACCAGTGCTACATGTAGAGTCACTCCAGGTTGATTGATCCAGCTAGAAACTTTATCTCGATGCAAGCTTGCTAATAGAATACTTCACAGACAAAATGATTGTTTGTATATCAATCACTCACACCATGTTACGCTGAATTTGTTAAGCAAACTTTTTATCGCTTGCCACCATGGTGAACGAAGAAAACAAAGAAAATTCTTGATGAATTGGAGTAAAAGAGGGCTGCGTTTAACAAAAGCAAAACTATATCAAAACATCTGTTTACAAACTCTCATACAAGTTGTGCAGTGTAATCCAAGTCTCATTTATCTAGCCTTATGCTCAGTTCGTCCCCCACGCATGCATTTTCACTAAAACTTTACTTAAATCACTTCTGCATACAAGTAGTGTTCCTGGCTAAGCGTGTGCGTTTAGTCTCTGCTCGTGCCTTTCATTCCATCCCAGTTAGAGTTTCAACACGCCTGCCCAGGTGCGTTACTCATCCCTGCGTGTGACTGTTTGTGCCAACCACAAGAAGCACCACCAACGCTTGGAAAGTAGACACAAGACAAGAACTTTTGCACAAGTCCAGCGGAGCTGACTGAGAGGCTATGGGGAACATCTGTAGAGTGCAGAACCCCACCAGAAAGCAGTGTGGCTCCTTACTTACTAATGGTAGAAACACAAACATCAAGGAAAGATGACCAAATCAACAAACTCTACAAGTCTACAAGATCAGGGAGGTACAACACTCGGTCGCGGCAATGAGAGCCAGTATGTGGCAGAACTGCACTCCCTTACAGTGGAGATGACAGCAAAGATAAGAAAAACGGGGACTAATGTATCTCGCAATGTTCCTAATTTTAGTCACCACAATTTAGGTATGGAATTAATCTGCAGATGCTCAATTCAAAGACAAAACGTTTCTATGGATGTTACTTTCTGATCCTCAACAAAGGCAAAAATGTGGCCTGCAACAGAGATTAAGTCTTGGTGTTTATAGCTGAGCCAAATTCAGGATAACTTGCGGCCCCTACCAGCCGGTTAAGCAATGAGCAAGGGCATGTTTGGAGAAAAAAGGGTGCAGAATTTCATGAAAAGAACACCTGTCCAACTGTTAAACATGGGGGTGGATCGATCATGTTTTGGGCTTATGTTGCAGCCAGTGGCACGGAGAACATTTCACAGATAGAGGAAAGAATGGATTCAATTAAATTCCAGCAAATTCTGGAAGCAAACATCACAGCATCTGTAAAAAAGATGAAGATGAAACTGGCTTCTACAACAGGACAATGATCCTGAACACACCTCAAAATCCACAATGGACTACCTAAACAGGGACAAGCTGAAGGTTTTGCCAAGGCCCTCACAGTCCCCTGACCTAAACATCATCAAAAATCTGTGGATAGACCTCAAAAGAGCAGTGCATGCAAGACGGCCCAAGAATCTCACAGAACTAGAAGCATTTTGCAATAAGAATGAGCGAAAATCCCCCAATCAAGAATTGAAATACTCAAAAAGCTTTCAAAGGCTGTGATACTTCCAAAGGGGGCGCTACTACGTACTGACCAGGCAGGGTGCCCAAACATTTACTTTCCCTTTTTTGTTATTGTGAAACTGTAAAAGATTGACAGATTAAAGATTAAGAAGTTTAAAAAAAAGTTATCCTGCTTAAAATATGAAAGAAATGTAATAAAATATCTTTAACTTAATGCCCTTGGAAATCAGTACATATTCTCCTTAGTTTATTACTCTACTTTTTTTTTTTTCTTACATTATTTAGGCTCATAATGTCCCATCTACATTCAGACTTGCTCTGAGAGGGATATGCACACTACACACTGAATTAAAGCATTACTCTAATGGAACAAAGCATGACATATGATCTTTGCTACAATAGCAGCACCATTTAATGGAGCCTGATTGTACTGATGTAAGGTAAAAGCTGCATTCCAGTGATCTGGGGTTATTAAGATCTGATATAAGTTCATCTTTGGAGGGCACAGTCTTCTTCATGTGTGGAGAATGTGACCTTGAAAAATATGAACTGAACAATAGGCTTCAGTACAGTTACAGCTGAATAGAAAAGTAGCCTGTTGTGCGCAGAGTCATTTCATGTCCATAATAAAAAAAACACTGCTGGTTTCCTGCTGATTTAACAGTGATATGCGTAGGCTTTGCTTTCACCTACAGTGCATCTGTTTATAAGGGAGGCAGTTTAAAAAACAAAGTGTTCCACCAAACATGCACCAGAAGGCATTCTTAGGACTAGTGTTTCTAGCTCACACACAACAGATAAGAGTGAAAGCCTGTTTTGATAAATAACCACTCTTTATTGGCTTCCCATGCCAAGTCCTTTTTAAATAATATAACATGCTACTTGAGGAGCAAGCAGTCATGGCAGGAGGTGAGTCACAACTTTTTGTGTTTGTGTGTGGAGAATACCAAATCACATTAAGAAAGATGGTTCAACATGTCTTTTTTCTTCCTCCTATTTTAGCCACACAAAGAAATGAGGACTTCACAGCGTGGTTTGATATTGACAAACGTATTTTAAAAATGCTCGCAAAAGGGTAGGGAGTCAAGGGTATAGTCTGATATATGAAGAAAGCCAGAGACATGTCTTGGGTATTTAAAGCAGTGTATTAACATTTGAAAACAATATGTTGCAGTGATGATTTTCATCACCTGGCTATGTTACCTCAGTACCTCTGACTTAGTGATAGTGCACTTGCAAACAAGACTGTAGCATTCACATGATGGCCAGGAGCTGAGTTTCCAGTCCACATTTTTGTCCACAATTTTATCCCATTATTTAAAGGTTCAATGTGTAAGTATTACAGGGATATATTGGCAGAAATGGAACAAAATATGCAAAACATTCTCATAGAACGGTTTGTATAATGTCCTACAAAAAAAAAAAGCAACAGTTCACAAGATATTCTACAAATTTGCGCCTCACAAATGATGTTACGTCCTTAATGTACAGTTACATAATTAATGTTAAGTTACGGAGGTTTGGTTAAGGCAATAAAAGTTACTGTGGTTAGGTTTAGGGAAAAGAAACATGATGAGGACATACTTTAAAATTACTCAAAGTTAACTCAAAATTCACACAGATCCCAACATGCGACTCCAGGGGAAAGTCCCAGGCAAAAGTCTGTTTTTTTGTGACTCATCCAGCAGCCCAACCTGCCTCCTTATAGGTGCTTGGGACTTCTTCCATGTTTACTGCCGTCAGCACATTGGTCACATGATTGCAGCCTTTAAAATATGTGGGATGTGTACAAATTTGGGTTCATTGCTTTTCGTAGAGAAACATTCATACAGAAAAAGACATACAGAAAAACATATTTCAGGCTGTTCTCACATTTATGAGAACTTTTTGGTCAGTACAACTTTTTTTTTTTGTTACAGTGTGGAGACATTACTCTTGTATCTCCTTGGTGCTTTGTTAAACTGGCTTTACATTCTGAGGGTGCAGAAAGCAAAAACTATAGCTAGAAGTAGCAGCTGGAACAAAACCAAAAAAAATCAGATTCATGTGGAACATTTGTAGTGATTTACTTGCAGTAATGCTACATTACAGCACAAACTGATTTGAGTCAGTGGTGTGAAGAGTCTGATGGGTTAACCTGGGAGTAAGCCACACTCTGGTGTGTTTCTGAGAGTGAGTGACTGCAATGTGTCAAAAAAAACACAATATCTCTCTCGACTGAAACAAATGCTTTGTCATTTCTGAAGTCAGCTCACAGTAAAAACCTCCAGAACAACTGGATCAGAAATAAAGTGAGCACACATTTGCAGGTAGGACGTGCCGAACAGGACATGAAACTGCTTTATTTAGGTTTAAATCACCTGGTCTGTTTGTGCTGGAGAGGTCGAGACCTCCATGAATAATTCGGCTCCGAGTAAAAACCTCCTTAACAATTAACACTGACGGAATTCTAACTGGAAGAAGTTTCAGCTTGTTGCAATCTGCAATTCTTACAGCTAGAGGCCACTAAATCCCACTAATGTAATTTGCAAACTGTAAGTATGAGACCAATCATGTAATTATTTATTCATTCATTGATTTTCTGTAACCACTTATCCTGTTGGGGGTTGAGGGGGTGCTGGAGCCTATCCCAGCTGACTTTGGGCAAGAGCTGTGGTACACCCTGGACAGGTCCCCAGACTATCACAGGGCTGACAAATAGAGACGGAAAACCAATCATGCTCACATTCACACCTACAGCTAAATTAGAATCATGAATCAACCCAGCATGCATGTCTTTGGCCTGTGGGATGAAGCCAGGAAGTACCCGGAGAAAACCAACGCAGACATGCAAACTCATGCGCATAGAAGGGCTTCCTAATCCCAGGGTTTGAACCAGAAACCCTTTTGCAGTGAGGCGACAAAGGGTAATTGTTTAACAAAAAAAAAAAAAAGGAGACATCATTTCATCTTCTTTCTTTGGCTGGCAGATCCAACTGCTCAATGTAATGAACAGATTCATATGTGCAGCTTCTGTGGAGGACACATACTGTTTCTTTGCAATTTCTTACATAAGTAACAGATATTCCCTGTCAGTGAGTGAAGGTACACCTCTGGATGCACTGTGGGAGGTGAGAGCATCTCTCAATCACTGTTCAGCAACAAATGATGTATCCAGTAATTGCTAAAACCATAAATGTATTTTTAATTCCGCTTGAGATCTCAATGTTTCATGGATAGTACCAATTCTGTCAGGCTGAATTTGGGGAAATGTGTATGAAAGGATGCTCTTCTAGGCATCTAGAATTTTCTTTTAGTGTAGCCATAAAACAGGGATTATTTTGGTTTGAATATTTCACTGAGAGTATACATCATATAGCCATGATGAGGAGGTGGAACAGTCTGATGCAATTTTACAGCATATGTTATACTGTCAGATGATGTGGAATAAGATGAATTTAACAAATTCAAAGGGGAAACCCGGATGTCAGTCAGAGATACAATCTTACAAAAGTTAATTAAGATTGTACTGCATGTCTTTACTTCTAAGTTCTTCTCTGAAATACACTCTGGGATATGAACTCACAGTTTTTCATCTCTGATTTTTACAAATATTAAAAGCACATCTAAAGAAAGCTAAAGGCATTTCATCTCTTGCTGTTCAAGGAGGAAACAAACCTAGGGCAGCAGACCTTGATATTGGTCGCTGAATATTGAATAAGTAAGCCATACATGAATGAATAACATGCAGTGCATGTTCAGATCGTCTGTTCTCTCAAAATGTAGAATGAAAGATATTCATCAAGCACAATGTATGAAATGTTGCTGTTCTGACCCAGAGAATAACAAAATACAAGGGTGTTTTCACAGTGTGATAACCTTAACTTCTTAGATTATGTGTGCTTTGGTTTCCTACAAATAATACAAGCGTAAAGGGCAAATGACAAGGTTACTAGGAGATATGAAGCATTCATACAATTTTGTAACAACCTCAAAAATGTTGAAGAAATGTACAATAGCTTGCACTTAATAAATGCAAACTTCTCATACTGCCACTGAAACATTTATGGAAGTTACAAGAACTTTCTAAATCAAGTGAGCAAAGTAGCATAGAAGGTATTGACACAGTGGAGGCGTTAATATAGGTAGAATCTCCTCAGAAGTCATTATCATTGAGTTATCACTTCTGTGACCTCGTAATAATTTTCACCTTTCCAAGTTTAAACCAGCCAGAAAAACGTGGCAGAGAGTAAAAAATAAAAGACGAGAGAAGCATTAAACTTAGCACAATAGGCCACTGCATAAGTGGTGGTGGAGCATTTAAAGAGGATTATGAGCAGTGTAAAGCCTTTGGATCTAAAAAATCAGTCTGATAATTGCCCAAGATTCTGCTCAGACTAACACTTTGCCATAGGGGAAGAACTGTGCTTCTGCAGTCAACCTCGAATCTAGATGAGAGTGGTAAGCTTTTTTAAATTTAAAAAAAAAAAAAAAAAAAGTATGAAAAACCTTATTAAAGGCTCAGAAGCGTTGTGTCATAATTCACGGCAAATGCTCTGAACAGTTCAAAATTAGGTGTGTGAAGCAGAATAGAATCGTTCCATGTTGGTGGAAGAGGGGTAATTACGAACAAAGCTAACAGGGTATTTGTGCATGTCATGGTTTGCTAGCCTTTGCTAACCTTTGGATGGGTGCTTGTTAGTGGTGCAGCTCATTTGGCAATTAGGTCTACAGTTGGTTACGGTATTGCTTTCTCCGCCACCATGGATCGGAACGGCTTAGCTGCAGAAACATTGTGCCCATTCTCTGGTCCACCCCACAGTGGACCTGGTGAGTAAGGGTCTTAATTTTAAGCCGCAAACCCCTTTAGCATCGCTAACACTCGCTAAACTCGCTAAAAGGTTTTTTTCTGTTGAAAATGAAGCTGCTTACTCACCGGAGCTACCTGGAGGGAGAACGGAAAGTGGCCACCATGTTTCCACATTAATGCTACCTGCTATGATGGGTTGGGATGGCTTTAGTAATCACCAAGTGAGTGGTGTTGCGACCTAGCTCCCACTCAACCCATGTTATGTGCAGTACAGCGTGGCCAAGGCTAGCTAGCCAACAGAGACCGGAGGGTGGGCAGTGAGCATCACGTTTCTGTATGTTAACAGGGCAAGTTGCCTCTGTGGTTGAAACCTACAAAAAATAAAATGTAAGACATTTACAATAGAAAACATTGAAATGTCACCACTTCTAAAGGATAGTGCTTTAAAATGTGGCACTATAGCACAATGACCCAGTGGAGGGCCCGCACTAAAAGGAAAGCACCTTTTGTATTTAACGTCATTGGTATCAGGATTTCAAAAACCAAAACTGACATCCCTAAAATGAACCATTGTATGAGGCAACACATTCTCACTCCAACTTCATCACATATCGACGTTTGGTCATAAACTTTCCACATATAACGTGCATGGAACCCTGGTTGCATTGGTTGTTGACATTCTGGGGTGCCGTGTCAACTTCCACCTGTTACATGCATTGTCTGTTTTCAAAATATGCTTCCATTTTCACAAGAAATGTACCGTTTAGATGCAGTCTCTTTCAAAATGAATGCACTACGTAGGTACAACCCCGTAAATAGAAGTTTTTTGCCTTCAAAAACAAATGCATGTGGTTACATTTGGCCAACACATGCACATGGTCAGGTTTAGGCAACAAAAGCACATGGTGTGGTTTAGAAAAAAATAACAGTTTTGGCTTTACAGTCATATGGCCTCCCAAGTTGGTGGTAAGTGGACACATCCACCATCCTTACTCAGACTTTCGCCCTCTTAACTTACATTGTTGTCTGGCTACGTTTCCCCCTGACGCCGCGGGGTGCCATTACACAGAAATAGTGACCTGTTGCATATCATGCTGATGTGTAAGGACGCCTTTCTTGTCTGTATCTGGCGTCAAAAGTTACTGCCCAAGCGCCGGCATTCAACGACTTGATTGTATGAGGACACGTTGCCCACTTGGTTGTGTTGAGGACTAACAACAATATATCTATAATTGAAAAAATCGTAAGAAAAAAATAATCTCAAAAATGTTTCCAACTCTCAAAAAGTCAAAATATGAATCACTTTATTATCAACAAAAGCCTAAGAGTGACAATATAGAGACACAAAGAAAAATAAATGCTGCTGGTCTACATTCATCCTTATGTTTTACATCAAGACCTCATTACTGAGAAGTCCATTATAGAGAAAGAGTTCAAACAAACAAGCAAACAAACAAAAGGGCTGCTGGCAAATCGTATCATTCCACAGCTCGTTGTTGTAATTACCCAGCATTCAGCTGTCTCTCACACACTGCTCTACCCATCCACTTCCCCAGATAAACGCTTACTGAATAGCAATACAGAATCTGGGTCAGTACCACGTATTGATAATGCCATATGCAGTTTAAATTAGTCTGGGTGGGTACTAATCAATAGTGCACAATTGTCAGGCCTTTACAGTCACCCCTGGCCTCTGCTGATGAACATCGATTCAGACTTAAGTGGACCTAAAAGCCAAGGGAGAAGAGCAATGGTATCTGGGGCAGGTAAACAAAACTCTGAGAGAATAAACATGGCAGTTTGGGGAAGAGTGCGTGTATTTATCTGTCTTACACCACAGTGCTCCATTATTACGAGAATCAAAGGAAAGCAGACAGCTCGGGGGACGGGCAGCAGGCAGCTTTCTAGGCATACACACAAAAGAAGTGGGTGGCTTTGTTTAGTGTTTTTATAACTTCAGTTTATTTGTTACCTTATCTTGCAGATATGGATACAAACGCAGTGACAACTGGTGCACGTCAGTGGTGACAGCCAGAAAAACATGAGTGACACACAATGGGAGTAAGTAATAGCTTTAGTAAATCTTATCATGTCTGTTGATGCCACATCACAGAGCTGAGGGCTGTCCATGTGCCACTAATCATTTCTTCACATTCCACATTCATGAAGATGCAAGCTAATACTACCAACAATTTGGGCCTTTTTAATTAGAAGTTGCTTCACCCATATCACTCCAAAGAAATAATATTTTCTGCTATCTAGCCAAGCAAATGGTTTCAGTTTATTTGAGATTTCATGGTATAATTTTATTATTATATTGTGGTCATAACGTAATTGCTGCCTGGATTTTATGCAGAGACATTTCTTTGAGTTAATAAACGGATAGTCTGTTTGCACCAAGGTGAGACTAATCACACTGCAGCTTTTCAGCTATTTACACCCATCCCTACGACACGTTATTATGGATCCCACTGTGCTAGTACTGATCATGCTGACGTGTTGAGGTCAGCGGTGGTTAGAATTAGGACAAAGAGGTCATGGTTAGGGCTAGTATTAGCCAATGTCATACATTTTCTGAGATTAAAGTGGTAAATTTACCAGAGAAAATTAACAAATGTGCTGCCAAAACCTCACGTGACGTAATAAAAAGAGCGGCACAGTCCACAGGAAGTTAGATGTGGTGGGTCAAGCACAAGATCTTTACACAAGAGACTGGGGTTTGAGTCCTTAGCAGAAAAACTGAACAGACTAATTTGTGCAAACATCATATTTTGATGTTGCTAGGATGCCCAGGAGTATATGCACAGATCTAAATAGCCACACCTGTGTGTAAATAGCATTGTTAGCTACGTACACCTAGGCGTTTGCCTCCACCATGATGCTATACACATCCAGATGTAAATAGCCACACTGGCTATTCCACCACAGGTGCAAATGTTGTTGTTAGCTACGGACACTGGGTTACAAATAGCATCAACTGGTAATGAATCACTATATTTATGTGCTGCACAGGTTTTGCAAGGAGGTGTTCGGGGTGGATAGCAGACAGACAAAGGGCAGGACTGTGACATCAGAATCCTGAGTTAGCATCAGGACACCTATCTGTGTCAACAAAAGCACTTTGGTTAAGGTTAGGGAAAAACTGTGATTTTAGTCAAATGTTAAAAGCTACATTTCTTCATTATCTTCATAGAAAATACAATTTGCTCTGAATTCATTTTACCTCAAAAACATCTGTGCTGTTTTATGTAAATGTAATTTCTGGCAGACACAGCTGTCCAGAAACAGCCAACAGATCTTGCAATGATCATTTTTCACTGGATCTACTCTCTAAGGAAAAAATAGCCCCTGTAAAAACTGTTTCCAGTGTATTCTGCGGATCATTGTGATAAACATGGCTGTTGCATTTTTAAATATCCCTTTTCAGTGCTGTGAGCAACACTAATGTAACACATCCATTTTTTTTTTCTGCAGACCTCTCAGATCATTTTTGTCCAATATATCCCTACATCCCAATCAGATGGGCTCAGGTATCTCTTTATCGTCTCCCTTTCATAAATGAAATGGCTTCATGGAATTGTATGGTAGTACCACGGAGAAACCACAGTGGCCGTGATGGGACATGTAAATCCATAAAAGACACTGTGATCCTAGAAGCAAATTTATTTTCCCTAGGATGGTAAAGGCATGACTCACCATATTCTGCCTGACCCTGCCTTTCATTGGCATACCCTGACATTCTCTCCCTCACCCTGACCAATCTCACTCCTCTTGCCAAAACCTAACCAACCCAACCAATGAAGGCAACGAGTACTGGCCAACAGAGGGAGAGTAGGGCAGGTTATGCCTTCGCCATCCTTAGAAAAGAAAAATTCATGCTGGAATTGTCAATGTTTAGGCTTATTTTCTTTTTTCTTTTGGTAATTGACCAAGTTTGCATACTTTTTACAACCACATCTGCCACTGCAAATGCAGAACATTTCAACCATTCATCCATAACTTTGAGCTGTGCTTTCTGACTTTCCTGCTCACTTGTTAACTATTAACAGTCTTTTCAGATACCCTAAAATAAATAAAATGTGTAATCTCAGCAGGGGACGCCCCCCAGTGTCTGACTGAAGATGTCTGCCCTGCCCTTATCAGTGTTTTGGGTCTACAAGTAAAATACATGATTGATATTGTGAGTCTGATTGTGTGTGTCTGATATTGTGAGTGTGCAAACTGGTTGACACATGAACCTACTGTGGAAGGAAAAGAGCAGACTTTGGCTTTGTAGCTAAACCAGAGACAGAATCATGTATGAAACATGAACATAATTTGTGATTGTAATTATTTTATGCAACATACCAACATGCCATCACCACGCAATATAATGACCACTGATTATTTGTGCATACAGTTTGCATACCATCATACTGTACATTGGTAGTTATATAGTTCTTGGCTTCGGGGCCGTGCTTTTCTCAGGGTGAGGAGTTACTTTGATCGCAATACGTGATTTATTTTAAGCAAGTTCTTAGTTCTTTTCTGTTCCTTAATGCCACTCTTTCTTTCATACATATTCATTAGAATGGATGTAGAAAAGTCTCCTGCCAGATGTTGACCCAATTATGCAAAATAACTGTGGGCACTCAAGTACTGTAGTTTATTGAACCCTGCAATTTGATGCATGCATCTCTGCAACACTTTGTAAAACCAATCCAGAGTGGTTGTTTGATTGCTAGCTGCTGGTGTTACTCATTTAACCAGAGCAACAGAGGAGCAGCTGTTGTTTCATGAATCACTTTGGCAAGCCGGAGCTTGACAATTGGCAGCACCATTTATATTGTAAACATGGCTAATTTCTTGATCTGTTTTCAATATGCCAAAGCTTTGCCCTTTGAGAGGTGAACAATTTGTTATTGTGTTTTTTTTTCTTCTTCCACTAAGTAAAAGCCAACATTTATCTGAACTCCATATCCCACGTGTCCTGGGGCACCGCTATCACCGTGAAGGATTGATTATAATATGGCGGCAAGTTACACTCAGTGCCTTAGGGTCATTGGATCCACCCATGAAGAGAAAGCTGTTGTTCTGGCCATTGAGATTGGAGACAAGGATGGTCCAGAGGGCCAAAGTGTGCAGACAGCTGATAGTGTGCAGCAGAGTGAGGAGAGGAAAGACAAAATAATGTCATCAGAGGACTAAATCTCCTGCAAGGTCCAGAATTGATTCTACATGTTGAATTTTAGACCAAAAATATAGTTTTACAAAATACTGACTGTTGATACCATATACTGTACATGCATTTCTGAACAAATTATAGAGCTGGCGGATCAAATAGCCAACTGTTATAAATAATTGTTCTGAAAAACAAGACTACATTTCCTATAAAACTTTATCAATATTTTTTCATTTTATCGTCATGTTTTTTTTAAACATTTTATTAACTTTTTTTTGGACATTTTGATAATATTTTTTGGATATTATATCAACATTTTTCGGACGTTTTATTAATATTTTTCTGACATTTCACTGAGTACTGTCTCATAACTGCTTAGGTTTCGATTCAAAGTTGGGGTGGGGGGACATATATGAAATAGAGAGACTGGGGGTCCAACACCATAAAATACATAAATTTCCTGTATTTTCGTTAATTTTATGCAGCAGTTTGTGCCTTTTCTGCATCAGTTTATGGTGTATATGTCTTTAATTTTGTCAAATTAAAAGTCTGCTGCTACTTAAATATATTTATTGACTGCATATGTTCTAATTATTGAGGGGGACATGTCCCCTGCGCCCCCCCCCCGAAATCTTCACCTATCTATCACAAACATCTACCATGCAATAAAGCTATATCATCTTTATCTCTGTTTGTGCTGAAGAAATAGCAAAGAAAAACCAACAGCAGCAACCTGCCATTGTTTCTGTGCTGTCAACCAATCCAGCTGATCCTGGTGCTGTCAAATTTGAGTCCATGGTTCACGATATGAAACACACATGAAGCCTGCCAGTGACGGTCCTGTTTGTTTATGGTAATGACAGTCCTGTCTCTGAGGTATGTAACATTGATTTATTGCTCTCTATAATCTCCACATAGTACTTTTCCTGCGAGGCTATGTTTATTTCCTTGTTTGTTGAAGTGAATACTGTTTTGTTTTTGTTTTTTTTTGTCTTACACAAACTTAAGTAAGAGAATATAATAGAATTGTGTAATGAAAAAGGCTCTGTCCTATGGTGGGGTAATATATCTTGAAATCAATATCACTTTTTGATGTCACATTTACATCAGTAACAAATAATGAAACAATATGTTATTAAATACACCTGGGCACAAGATTATATGCACGGGATTATTTGTTCTGACCAATCAACAGCAAATCAGTTATTATGACTCTGAGTAACATTTATTAAACATATTCAGTAGTTAAGCCTTTGAGTTAAACTGGTCTCTGTTACCCTTCTCTCGACAATCTCAACAGTATATAACAAATAAATCTTAACAACAGCACAAGTCTTCCGTTAATTCCATCTGCGGAATGCTTTAGGGAATGCAGTGATATTAGCAAAGCCTGTGTGAAACAATACTGCAACTGCACATTGTTTACTGTTCCTATTTCTGCCTAAAGACTGTGGTCAGGAAGCACAGCAGAGACTCATACTTATCCGAAGATGTTTGCAGCCAGGACTTTGGGGCGAACCCGTCACTGGACTTGACTGTTGGTAAACAAATCTTGGTTCTCTTGGTTGCTGAGCTGGAGCATTTGTTTTATGACGAGCTGTAACTCACACTGAACATTCACTGATATATTCATGGCTTACTGCTAACGTGGCTCACTCTCCTGCGCTCTCACATAGACAGGAGTTGAGCTACTCTTATAACAGTAGCCCATTGTCCTACACTGTATCCATTTAGCGTCATTTTTGTATGTGCCATGTTTACTGACACCAAAGTGTGCCCACGACCGACATGGCATGTTGATTTTTTAAAAATATTTTTCTTTTACAGTTCTTCTTCATTTGAACTTGCCCCCCAGCCGATATTTCTCCAACACTTGATTTGCTTTCTCCGTCCATGTTAACAATATTTTCTGGTTTCCAGCAATGTTCAAACCCAGACAAATCTGTTATTATAATCATGGACATGATCTGTGTCGCCATCACCTGTCATTACCTTTGCACATCTAGTTTATTCAGTTTGAAGCTACATTTTTACAATACACTTTTTTGGATCTTTATGGTTTTTAAAATGTTTTAACTGGATTTAAGATTTTAAGTCATTAGACATATGAATATAAAGTTATCAGAGACACAAGCTGAGTAAACATTAGCAGCAGTGTGGCTTCAGTCTCTGCCACACCAAAAAGCATTGAAGAAACACTTATTTTTAACAAGATTTAGCTTTATACAGTGTTTTTACAGGTTTAAATCACCCGGTCCATTTGTTTTTGAAGAGAAGCAGACCTCTGCGAATAATTCAGCTTTGGGTAAAAACCTCTGGAATATCTGGATCTTAAGTTAGCAGAGGAAAAAAGGTGAGCACACATTAGCGAAAGCTGGGCTAGCAGCATCTTCACAACAAGCCAAACAGTGTTGAAGAAAAGCGGATTTTTAACATGAAACTGCATTATTTAGTGTTTTTACTGGTTTTCATCAACTAGTCTGCTTGTTTTGGAGAGGGAGAGACCTCTGTGGATAATTCAGCTCACAGTAAAAACCTCCTGAATGATGAACACTGAAGGAATCATCCAACTCAGGGAAAAACTGAGTGCTCTGTCTTTTGTTATGGTTTTGACTGAGAGAGACCTAACAGAAGAAAAGTACATGTTGTATGTTTAAAATCAATTTTAGGTGGGTGAGAGAGTCAGTGTCAGTTTCAGTAAATATTTAATTATTTTGCCAAACCCTGGCCTGCCCTAACATGTGTGCTTCAAAATCAATAAAATCATGATTTTGAATGTAAGAGTATATTTCAGACATGTTCTTTACACATCTATTACATCTAAATCTTTACTCCAGAATTGTTTTCCAGAGCTTTAGTTGCATCATCAGTTACATCCTGCAGCGAGTGATGAAGTACTCCTCACTTCACTCTGCTCTGTTTTCAGATGGAATGATAGCTGACCAGAGAGGAGCTGACAAGAAGCGCTTTAAAGTTTCGCTTCCAGTGACAGCTAACTTTGCTAAATGCAAAGCATGTGGAAAAATGACTTCCTGAAAGGCAGACGATACCTCAGAAACGACAGAGCATTTGTTTCAGTCGAGAAGGATGCTGTGCTTTTTGACACATTGCAGTCACTCACTCTCAGAAACACACCAGAGTGTGGCTTACTCCCAGGTAAACCCATCAGACGCTTCACATCACTGACTCAAATCAGTTTGTGCTGTAATGTAGCATTACTGCAAGTAAATCACTACAAATGTTCCACATGGACATGATTTATTTTTTTTTGTTCCAGCTGCTACTGCCAGCTATAATTTCCCATCTCTGCACACTCACAATGTAAAGCCAGTTTAACAAAGCACCAAGGAGACATGAGAGTAAAGGAATGTCTCCACATTGAAGAGGAAAGATGATTGTGATTCATCCATTACGTGCAGATGAATCATTCATTACTGATCCTTTTTATCATAATTTATTGAGGGCAACTTGGTGTAGAGAGTTGAACCATCCACAGAGGTCTCTTCCTCCCCAAAACAACTGGACCAGGTGATTAAAACTGGTAAAAACACTGAATAATGCCTGGTACACACTACACCACATTTCTGTCTGTTCCGACAGTCACTATGTCCCATTAGGCGATTGTGGAGTCATAAAACCGTGCCATGACTTGGCTGACAGACATGACACACTACATGATGGTCCACACTAATCTCCCCGGTCGCCTTTCACGTGTGTGATGTCATCGGGTTATTCTTGTCCTATTTTATTACTTTTACTATTATTTCAGTCACTGTGTCTATTCATGTGCCAGCCGAAATGTTGTAGTAATGTAAAAACATGCCAGCAGGTGGCAGGAGCTACATTTGAAGTACCGTACGCAAACATGCAAGTCACTGAATCCTCCACAACAAGTTCCTGCAGATGTTTCACAATAAAAGCCTATTTAGAAAATGAAGAGATTCTCTCAACAGAAGTTATAAGGGGCTTTTAATTTGAAACAGATACAGGAAGAGTTGAGTTTGAAATGATGGCATGATGCATTGACTTCATCAAGGCAAACAGGAGCAGATAAAAAGGACAAATATAAAAACACAGAGGGAATAATAAATAACGGACCATCTATAATGTAGTCTGTTTCAAATGAAGCTGGGAGCCTTTGCAGTTGTGGTGAGTAGAAGACCCGCCACTATTTTTAATTTTCTTATTTTATGTCCGTCTCCATTATGAAAAAATAACATTGTTTGCTTGCTTGATGCTAATGGCAGTACTCAGTGTGCTGTTTCACGCTATAGTTTTTCCCTTTTTTACTCTGTTGTGGTAACGTCCCTAGAGGAAATATCTAAAAGCCTGGGGTGTTGTTGTCATACAGTTGACTATGGCAGCAGATTGTTCTGTGTTCCTATTGGTCAAAGTGACGGCTGTGACGGGAGCAGTCGTTATTGACAAAAAACCAACAAGCACTGTCTTTCATCTGGAAGAGCAGTGTTGGTATCCTGTTAGATTAAAAAGCCAAACCCTGTTCTTTTTTTAAACTCAACCAAGTGCTTTTTTTGCCTAAACCCAACCACATGCGTTCGGTGTTGGAGGAAAGAAAACGTTGCAGTGTTGTACTGATGTAATGTGTTTATTTTGAAAGAGACTCTATGTAAACGTAAAATTTCCTGTGGAAACTAAAGTGTATTTTGAAAGAAGGCAATGCATGTAACAGGCAGAACTTGACAGGACATCCCAGAACGTCAACAACCAACACACCCAGGGTACCTTGCACGTTGTATCTGGACATGGAAAGTCCATGACCAGGCGTCAATATGTGACAAGGTCAGAGTGAGAATGTGTCAATATAAACGGTTCATTCTAAGGTAACGAAAAACAACGATTCTTATTTTCAGGTGATTCTACACTAACAAAAAATACTTTATTATTTCCCATTTCTGCCAATATATCCCCCTAAATCCTACACACTGGACATTTAAAAGATATAATTTTTATGTATAGTATATATTAAAGCAGAGAAAACACTGGAAATCTGACAATATGTTTGGAATATATCTTCTTATAAGGACAGAAATGTATAGCAGGTATGGTGACTTTCCAACCTTTTCACAGAATTTGCCTCGGTGCAATTTAAAAAGGTAATGGTCTCTGCAGTGGTTTCCACATTATGGTGGGTGGGGAAGCTTTCACCTAGTGTGAACCTCTGTAGTAGGCAGATTTGTCCTGTGGATCAAAAAAACAAAAACAAACACTCAACAGTTTAGGATTTAGGACAGCTACTAAACATTGTGTTACAATGTGTCAATTTATCAACTGATATAAAAATAAAGATGTCAACTTTAATAACTTCCCCAGGACTCCTCTGGCAATGTGTTGGAGCAGGTGGATCCATCTGAATGAATGGCTATTCACAACAACCACAAATTAAAATGAAGGTCGAACACATGGGGTGATGTCTTGTTTTATTTTTATGATTTTATATTAATCTACATCACACTGATCAAAGTATTTATGCTGTCTGGAGGAGCTCTTTAAAGAATCCTGAATGTCAACATAATACACAACTGCCCCTGTCACTGAAATGACTGTTATTAAATCCTCTCAGACAAGGGTAAACTCCACCAACAAATTTACATTCACTGCCACACTGACACCCTCGTATCTCCACACATGGCGTTTCTTCAACAAGTAGCAAAAAGCAGCCTTGACAGCTTGACAGCCATTAATTTCCAGTCAATCCACAGGGTTTTTGAAGGTGTTTATAAACTCAAGAGGTCGGAGAACTTCCTGAGCCCGCAGAGGTTCTGCACTCCTGGAAGCCTGAGTCATGATCTCTGCTGGCAGCAACAGTGAAGTATTCTTGAAGTTTGTAGAAAGATAACAATAGACAATAGTGGTGAAAGCCAGAGCACCAGGTTTCAAATTCTACATTTACAATGACATTATTATCAGCCAGCTGTTGTCCCAGTCATCCAATCAGGAAACAAGTCGAGTCACTACAGACCTTTTTCCATGTTAAATTGTTCCCTAAACCGTAACCAAGGTGAGTCCTGAAACACAACCATGGAAGATGTTCATGGTGAAAATATGAACACATATTCCAACAATGTGTATTGTAGGAAAACACATGAAATACATCATCAGTGAAAATGTCGCTGATATGTTCAGTACCTTCAGCAAGAAACATTAAATGTGTCCTCATAATGCAAAAAAAAAATCTATGCAGCATTACAAAAACTTCAAAAACTATGTGCTGTTGCAAATCAGTATGTGGGAATGTGTGGTGTTGTGTGGGATGAAATCTGCTGCTTGTGATCACCTTGCGCCTACATTTCAGCAAATATCTTACCAGCTTTATAACATAATGATTGGCAGGACTGACAGCACTGAAGACGATGGGAAACTTTCTTCTCCAGCAGAATGACAAACATCTACAACTATTTAACCTAGATCAATTCATGTTATTGTTATAATAGTGACTGGTCAGAATGTCTTGTTTTCTGAGTATGGCCATTCAGAACCTGCTTTAATTCAATATTCACTGAAACAAATGAGACTTTGGATAAAAGTAAAAAAAAAAAAAAATGCATCAACTTCTACTCTTCTCACACAAATCTATTTTGTTTTTCAGTTTGAACATACTAAATATCTCTATTAATAAATAAAAAAAATCTAAATTAAACCAATGGACATTTTCACATATAATTAAATCATGATTTCTACTTGAAGAAATCTTTCTACTTTGCATCAATGTATTTCTTTAGCCTGGCTTAAGCCAAACTCTTACACATCTAGAAAGTAATATTTTGTACGAACACAATGATTTTTTTTTTAAAAAAAATTCACTTCCAGAAAAACTAATCACATTGCGTCAACTGTGTTACAAGTTAATCTACCCCAAGTTAAAAAAAATAATTTTGTTGAAACTCTTTAAAGAAATGCACAAAAAGTACATTTTTAACATTTTTTTAACAACTTTTTACACCACAATTAAGCAACCAGTTGTCCATTTTATGAGGTCAGTTTCTTATTTTCAATTAAATCAAGTGTTTGAGGTATTCAGAGATTTGAAGTGCACCCAGTCAACAACTCCAAAAACAAATAATGGATTGTCATTTTTACAACGTCCTTTTGGTTTGAGAAAGGTTTAAGTGCAAATAAAAAATAAATGCTGGCAAAACAAAAAACATTCTCTGCAAACTATTTAAGACACCAAGTGATTTTCTGAGAAGATGCTCTATATCCCAACAGCCATCATTGATACAGAATATTTAGTCAGTAATATTAGTACTCTACAGTGGAGACTTTAGTTACACTCTTACATACAGTCCGGTTTTTCTATGACATGGACTTATTGTTGTGTAACCAGCTAATTATTCTAAATCATAGTAAAATATAACTCACATAGTTGTTTCAATTGATGCTGATAAACAACATGCAACTATTCAAGAAACTCTAAATCATCTTGTCTAGTGATCATTTATTAAGATTATGAATAATGTTAAAGGGGCAAAAAGCGAAATCGTTTAACCGCTAGGTTTGCTGTTGTGTACTGCCTGTAGACCAAAACAAAGTGTGTCTTCTGCTCTCCAACACCCCCCCCCCCCCCCCCCCCCCACTCGCCTCNGAGGAAGCACCGGTTAGCCCCCGCTTTCACTGCAGGCAGATTCACTTGCACAGGGGCGAGGAAATAAAACCTAAATAGCCAACTTAGTTTAGCAGTTAGCAATGTCTTTCACTCACTCTCGTTAGCACTAGTCGACTGCCACGCTAACGTTCCTACTCTTCTCCATGAGCCCGTGAGCCTGGCGGGGATTCACATGAACGTACATGAGTGAGCAGCCGGACCGGCTTGTAAACAAGGGGCTGGAGATCAATACAGAGAGAGGGTGTGTGAGGTCATGCTATACTCCAGATGAAATTACACCTCTAGTTCATCACATAGCGATTTTTTATTTCCTTCAATCTAGAAATGATGAATTTCCCTTATTGCCCCTTTAACGTAATGATCTGCATCATCACACAGATAAGTTACCACAGACTTCTTGATACTTTTAATGACAAAAATATTGAGCTTCTGTTGCGATGGTATGAGATTTTCAGGGTACGATAACCATCTCAAAAAATATCATGGTTTTACAGTATCAGGGTATGGGCATCAGATGTTGGGTATCAGGTCATGTGACCTCCATATCAACGTGGACATGTGTTCTAAACTTTGAGAAATGTAAAGCCGGCTGTTTGAACTGATCAGGACAGAGACCCTTTATTTGTTTTTACTATGTTCTGCAATAGCAACCAGAAGTTGAGAGACAAAACTAGAATGGACAAAGGTGAAGGGGCGAACCGCATCAGGTCAATCGAGAAAATTAAGAGACAAAAGAGGAAGAGGAATAAACAAAAAATGGGCAGGTCCATGTACATTTTAACCTTTTTTCCTTTGGCAAACTTGGGCACATTTGAGGATTTACCACTTGACAACTATCTTTTTGAACCCTTAGTGGCTGCTGTCATGTACAACCTGAGAATATTTAACCATCATCCCCTGTGAGAAAGGTATTTATATTCTTATCCACATATACATCTCAAAAGGTATTTTAACCTTTGAGAACCTAGGAGCTTGTTTTGACATCCGAAAGACCTCGTTTTTCTTTTACCTGCTTTTACACTCTGCCCTCAAATGTTATGGAGCCTTGAGGCACACCATGTCATTAATTGGATTCCCCCTCCAGAGGACTGGTGTATAGGAGATATGCCAATCTAACAGATGCCCTTGTGGGAGAGCTCCCAAAAGTTAAAAAACAAGAAGATTTGACCTCTGAGGAAAATACAATTGATTGGAGTACAGTTTGGAGCAATATTTCTAAATGTTCAAAGAATCCAAACCACCAGCTGATCCATTGCATCATATGCCATTGGATTCCTCAGAGGAAATACATCACCAAAGCCATTCCTAACTCTTACTGCTCTTCCTGCCATCCTGACCAAATTAAAACTTTCTTACACATGGCCTTGGGGTGTGAAAAAGTGTATGAATTTTGGGTGAAAACAGCCTCAGTAATACCTAACATGATTGGACATCAAATCCCTTTTGACCCAATTGTTTTCTTAGTCAAAAAAGATTGTAAACAGAACTTGTTTGAAAAGCAGAGGAAATTTTGGCTTGCTGGCTGAACCGCACAAAGAAAACGATAGTCCAACGCTGACTCCCTCCTCACTCACTCAGCATTCACTAGTGGTTAGCTTATTTTCGTGATACAGCAATGGTTGAACTTTCCACAGCAAGGATCATCAAAGCAAAGTTCTCAACTCTCAGCCTTTGGAGAGATGCAGCATCACAGATTTCCAACCTAATGATCTCAGTGCTTCCAGAACCAGTGCTCCAGTAGTAAAGTGTGATCTGTTAATATGAATAGAGACTGTGAAGACTGGGGTGAGGGGTTTCAGGGGGGGTGTTGGTGAGCGCATTAGGGACTGTTCACACTATCACCACAAAAATATAAGGGCTGTCAAACAATATTCTTTCTCTCAATTTCAATAGTTAATCATGATTAATTGCATTTTATTGCAGGTTTAAAATTCCATTGTTTTGAAGTCCATGTTAACACGGTGAAGCAATTCTTACCAGAGTGTTTTGATTGGGAATCAAATGAATGCAAAGAAATTTACTTCATGCTCTAGACTTTTAGATTTATTTATTTCAAATCAGTGCTGCACTGCTACAACAGTGTGGTCAAAGAGACAAAAAGCAGCACGAAATTAACACTCTGAGATCCATATACTATATCTTTTTTTTGGGAGGGGACAGGGGATCTTTTGGGGGCAACAGAGGTAACAGGTCAACAGTATATGCCACATAGAAGTGGTATATATCATCTGAAAGCTGGAAACCTAAAGATTAATTTGAAATGCAGCTCAGCATTGTATGTCATGTTTTTCTAGTCATAAATCTGTAATAAACATTGCATGCAAAAAAGTGCATAGTTTGTGCATAGTATTTTTATACCTTAGTGTATTGTAACATTTTAATATTTTTATTCTCTAGTTTTTTAAAGAATTGCTTTTCAGTGTCCTCTTATGTGTTTCTTTTGCACCTTGTCTTGATGCTTTTGATGTTTTATGTAGAGCATTCTGAATCGCTTTGCTGAAATGTGCCATATAAATAAACTTGCCTTGCCATGCTTTGCCTGTGAAAATGGCCATGCTGTTTTTCCCACGCCAAAATTTCACTTAATTTTGGAGCATTTATAGCCCCTTTCCCAAGAATCATAACATTGTTGGTACCACTGAATTCCTTGGGTCTTCTAGTTTTATATGACATCCAGTATCATCACTCAAGCTAAACCATATATGTATGTATGTATGTATGTAGATAGATAGATAGATAGATAGTGCCCAAAACCTTATTATCTCATGATCACATATATTGGAGGAAACTGTGATATCATTTAATAATGAACTGTGTTGCACTGCACTAAGCTCAAGATTATATAACATGTTCATCCTTAAATGATTTCACAGACTCAGTTAGGTATCTTTGAGAATGATGCAGTCATGGAATACTGATGTCAATTGATTTATCAGGATGTCAGGTAAACTGCAGCGTCTTACTGTAGAGAAAACAGAGTGCGCAGCTTGGATGCCAACGTGAACTCAGTCGACACTGATATTTCTATGCTAGTGTAGTTATATGAGAAAAGCCTGCTTTATTCTTTTATGAGGTGGTTGTGTAACTACAGCATGACAGCTGACAGCAGCTGTAAAATAAGATAAAGAGAGCGAGGAGAACTTGTGGGTAGAGACAGCCAAAGAAAGACATTTTACAACCTGCACTTAAAATATTGCATTACCGATGCCCTTATTGATATGCAATACCGAGCCTCGTACATTCTCCTATCCAGGAGTTTTTGGTGCTGTGTACTGTAAAAGCACATAGCTCTCTTTGACCTAGCACTGTCAGCCACATATTTATCTCTTTGAACCATCACCACACTCTGTGCCCTATATCTGCATGATTTTACTGAGTATCTGTTCCTGTTCTTCATTACATGTAGCTATCTACCACTTAATTTCAGGCAAAGTGGGATGCAAAACAAAAACAGCTGTCAAACACTGATGCGAGAGCTGTGGGGTTTTCTGTTTCCCTGGCAATGGTAAAGATTAAGGAAGATGGAACTGATGCTCATAAATTGTCATGTTTATGAGCTCCTGAATTGCTTTTACCATTCAGTCTCCCCCACTATGGTCATAATTGAATTGCTACCCTTTAGTCATGTGCATGGTTTATTTGCCTGTGGGGGAAACTCAGCCCTGACATCCATTTTGCTACATCCCACTTGCCACTGCATGATTGTGGGATTAAATTAGGGTATAATTAAATTATGATCGCGGGTGTACTAAACTCACAAACCTCAGCAAAACATGCTCTGTGGACACACAGGGAAGGTGGCACTGCTGAGTGATGTCACTTGTCTGCTGACTTTTTTCCCAAAAGTATTTAAAAAAGATTATAAATCTTGCCTTTAAGTGGCAGCATGACAGGTTGTGGTAATTCAGGCTGTAGATTGGGCTGCAAGGGGTAAGGCAGGCATGTCAAAAGTCTGGCCAGTCATTGCCAGCGGATGGATTTTAAACGGCTAGCTGCCTGTCTTTCAAAATACACTGAATGTGGCCTACCACATAATGTTGGTTAATCAGGCAAGTTCATTTTGAATTTTTTATATTCATCTCACAATGGCAAGACATACAGTCTTAGGCATGCACCAAGTAGCAGCCAAAACTGTGTTTTCCTTAGTAGACAGTAAACATGCAACCAAATGGTTACCTAGCAGCAGACATTTCTGCAAGGAAGGAGACATGACAAGTTTTCTTTTGTTTTTTCCAAACCAGTTTGAACCCAGAGTAAATCGGTAAATCAAAAGAGCTGACTCCACAAAAAAGAAACATAGCATTGGTTTGTGGACTCAAAGCCTTGAGTTCCACATTTCAGCTGTCACCATCATGGTGACCATATTTGGGCAGGAGGCTGGAGCTGTGGAGAAGCAAGGGGTGGATCTGACTGAGAAGCCGAGGACACTATCAGCAGACAGCTTGTCACTCAGAGTGGCCCCACCCTTAAATATGCATAACTTCAAGCCTTAATAAAATGTAAACAGTTAAGGTATATAAAAATTCAGGGAGCGTACCTATGTTCCCCGGGTAGTATGGGACCGGGGAACATAGAACCCTTTTTAATAATAAGGGTACTATGTTCCCCGCTTTTCCCCAAAAGGACCCGGGCAACATAGGCCCTTTTTTTAAAAAAGGGTCCTAACCCCTAACCCTAACCCCTTTTTCTCAAAAGGGTTCTATGTTCCCCGGCAACAGCGGGGAACATAGAACCCTTTTTCTTAAAAAGGGNCCTATGTTCCCCGGGTAGTATGGGACCGGGGAACATAGAACCCTTTTAATAATAAGGGTACTATGTTCCCCGCTTTTCCCCAAAAGGACCCGGGGAACATAGGCCCTTTTTTTAAAAAAGGGTCCTAACCCCTAACCCTAACCCCTTTTTCTCAAAAGGGTTCTATGTTCCCCGGCAACAGCGGGGAACATAGAACCCTTTTTCTTAAAAAGGGGAACATATTTCCTTTTGGGGAAAGCGGGGAACATAGGACCCTTTTTTTTTAAAGCCCGGGGAATATAGGGATGACCCCAAAATTCACCCTCTGTACAGCTGTCATAAATGGGGAAATTAGCTTTAGAGACTGAAACGGTTTTTGTGCCAGGCTGTAGACATGTTTATTTCTGCTGGAAAGTTGAACATTTAAACATGGGGGTCTATGGGGACTGACTCCCTTCATGAAACCAGCCTCATGGGGCCATTTTAAAGAACTGCAGTTTTAAGCAACCCGGTCTCACTCTGAAGTTGTTGAAAACTGGCATTTGGTTAGTAATTCCAGCATTAGACACAGACGAAAAAGCCGTCCCTTCACATCAGCATGATAGCGGCCCGTCGCCACTATTTTTTAACGCTGCCTGATGGCGTAAGGGGGAGAGGCAGCGAGACAACAACAAAGTTAAGGCGGCAAAAGTCCGAGTAGGGTGGGCAGGAGTGGTGGTGGAAGGGTCCAATAACCACTGGCTTTCCCCCTGGAGGCCAGTGTTTGCTTAACGGGTCACTGTAAACCCAAACCCTGTTCTTTTTTCCTAATCTCAACCACATGCTTTTGTTGCCTAAACCCCAGTAGGTGCATGTGTAGGCAAAACATAACCACGTGCGTTAGTTCTTGAAGGAGAAAAAAAAATGTCAGTTTGCAGTGTTGTACCAATGCATTGGATTTATTTTGAAAGAGACTGTATGTAAACATAAAATTTCCTGTGACCACGGAAGTGTATTTTTAAATAAGACAATGCATGTAACAGGCTGAAGTTGACACAGCATCCCAGAACATTAACAACGCACCCAGGGTACCTGGCACGCAATATCTCAACATGGAAAGTTCATGAGCAAACGTTGATATGTGACAAGGTATTGGAATGTGCTGTTTTTGGTGCTTTCATGTTGGCTTCATTTTTCTGGCACAGAGGTAGCCACTTAGCTAAGTCGGAAGGCAAAGCTCTTGATTTACTGGTCCATCTATATTCTGAGCCCTCACCTATGGTCATGAGCTTTGGGTAGTGACTGAAAGAATGACATTGGGGATACAAGCGGTGACAATAAGTTTCCTCCATAGGGTGGCTGGGCTCAGACTTAGAGATCAGATGAGGCACTCATACATCTGGAGGGACCTTGAAGTTGCTGCTTCTTTGCATTGATAGGGGCCATTTGAGGTGGTTTGGGCATCTAATCGGGATGCCTCCTGTTAGAGGTTTTTTGAGCATTATATATCTCATCTGGCCTGGAAACGCTTTGAGTTCCCCAAGGAGGAGCTAGAAAGCATTGCTGGAAAGAGGGACCTTGCTCAGCCTGCTGCCCCCACGACCCAGCCCTGGATAAGTGGATGAAAAATGATGGATGGATCCCCAGGTATTTTCAAGGTACCTAATCTGGCCTCAATCAAAAAAAAGTTTGAACACTCCTGAATTAAGGTAGGCAGCATTTATGATGATAGGTGATTTTAACATTCACATATTCACTTTTTTAAACCATATGACCCCCAATCAAATAAAGTGTTTGAGTGCAGTTCACAGCTTGTGATTTACAGTGAGGACTGCACAGAGTAAACAGGGGTGTCGCTCCTGTCATATCTCTTTCTTCTCCTTGACCCCAAAGTGCAGTGTTCTGTGTCCCAGCAGTTCCAGTTCAGTCATCCACCACTAACGTGTCATAATATTTGATTGCATGAGCACTTACAGTCATCAATGGCTTCAAATGACATTTTGATTGACTTAAAATTCACACACAATTCATATTTATGGTTCGGGGCACAAATTGAAAAACATTTTAGACTGTGTTCTGGTATTGCTCTGAACATGTAGCTGGTTTATTCAGTGAAAATGACTAAATGAGATTTTTAAAATGATGCATGACAAAATAACTTGGTTGTGGTCCAGCATGTAACACAAGCGCAATGTGGAACCTTGAAAGCTTTTACTGCACATACACCGAGAATGAACTTTCAATGACATTGGAGACGTTTATTGTTTAGCAATTAAAAATTTGAAAAGGAAAAATAATTGCATGTTCCAGGATAAGTTATGTCTGAAGCCTTGCTAGAAAAAAATAAAGGAAAGGTCTATGTTACAGAGTTAGTATTAAGTTTCTGTAATGCCTCTGGATACGTCATCTTAGAATCCTTTATTGAGCCGTGCATGTCGATGGTGTATTTGACCTCACTGCCTAAGCCCTTAAAAGCATGGTACATCATCAAATCAATGGCCATTAACTATTAGGGGTTTGATATTTTCCTTCCATAATATTATCACTATGAAAGTGGAATAACAGTCACAGTGAGGCGATGTGCGCAAGGCCATCAGCTTTCATTTGATGTTCTTAACTGGCACAAAGTATGAACAGAACTACAGAGAGTTTTGCTCATTGTCCCTCAGGGACTGCGCAAAGCATTTCAAAAGATTGACATCATATTCAATGAACTAGTCATTTTTCATATGTAGTTGAAAAGCAGCAAATAATTAACTGTCCAAAATCACACAACCCACCTGGGTTGATATCCACTTGTCTGAATTAAGGATGGAGGCAGTTGTGAAATCTAAAAGGATGTTCATTATTTAAAATTCTCAATATTCTATGCTGGACAAAAAGGAATCTTTTAAAATTTCACGTGTCCTCCAAACTCTGTATAGAGTTTATTATACTGTATGTCATGAGCTTCACGATTTTTTAACATGTGAATAAACCCCTCTATTATAAACAGCGTAAATCTAATAGTCACAGATCAGAGCTTTCTTATTTCAGGTCACTGTGCTATGATTAATATACTGTGCTTCAAGGTTTTAGTACTGCTATTATTATTTTGGCTGACAGTAAAAAAAAGTGCCTCACACCTTTTTCAGATTAGGAATGTATAACCGATGCAGAAATTGGTATTGTCTGACGCACTGTGTTTGGCAAAACCTTAAATTAATAAAGGGAACAATTTCAAGTGAAACAGTGTTTATCATATATCATATTGAACATGCGAGGGATCTTTCTCTGGGTCTATTGATATTTACAATAGATTTCATAATGTCAGTATCAAAAAAGATCAAACCAGTAACTGATTTTTTGGATACAGAATCAACACCCAAATTAAAGTCTCTCTCTCTCTCTCTCTCTCTCTCTCTCTCTCTCTCTCTCTCTCTCTCTCTCTCCCCCAAAGGATGCCTTGAGCGTTGGTATGAGACACTGGTGTGACAAAGCGTTGGTATTTAATCACCTGGGAATGGAAACTGATTGACCAGAAAAGCTACCCAGTTTAAACATCAAACCAAACCTATCACCATCAACATTTTCACTATCAAGTCAGTTCAACAAAGCATTACAAGTACCACATTTACTTTAAATGTTGACTAAAGAGTGGGAGCTTTTTGTGACAAAGGATTAAGTTAACTACCAAAGCATTTGACATCTACAGTGTTAAATCCTGTTATTATTTTTTTGGGATGTATGATCAGCACTGATCTGATACCAGTATTCTTTCTTTTCCTAAATTTTTAGTTCCTAAAGAGGTTTTCTGTGTGAAAGGGACTGATATAGTTATTTCATGTGAGGTAATGTGAGACTAACTGCATGAGTTGCTATTATTAAGCTGTGAACAATGGTGTGTTGCATAAGCCTCATAACAACATAGACAATCACAATCACACAACTGCTGCAGTGTTTTTAACCTTCAGTTGCTAAATTGCTGTTGTCAGTAAGTTGTAGCCTTATGTCAGTCTGTTTGAGTCCTTTATTATGCCTTGTTAAAAATGTAATACAACCATTTTTTTCATGTTTCAAAACAACCTTTTGTCAAAAAGTGCAAAAATCCAGTTCTAGAAAAACTACAACTAGCCAAATTGTGACATTCAGTATGTTTACATGCACAGTTAACCTGTAAGATCCACTGTTGTAAAATATCACCACTTTTAGCTGTCCCAAAAACACACCTGCAAAAGTTTTTTTAAAGACCATATTTACATAGTCATTAGGTCCTATTGTTTAGCCTTGCAACGCCATTGGATGGTAAATGTGTAAATAGGTCTGGCCATCTGGCCATGAACTCATGCAACTTGCGAACTTTCCTGGATGCACATCCCCTTTTTCACTAAAAGTAAATAAGTAAAAACCCTGAAATATTTTTTTTGTGATTATTAGAATGTCTAGAACAGGTAAATAGTAAATTATTGAAATCAGATTTTCAGCTTGTTATGTCTTTGTTGTAATTTTACAACGTTGGGTGAGGATGGTAGTCAAAATAGCATATGATCCTTGCACATTACATGGGGACATTGCACTTCTCAAATGTTCACATATGGTAAAATACTTACTTATTAGTACTAGAATATATAATGGATTTGATGATTTACATTTTTTAAATTAGTTTTATCTATTTAGACCAGATTTGAGTAATTCTGGATGAATAGAGGATTTATTGTTGTGGTATTTCAAGCCCTTTCAGTAGCAGTATTTGAAACTGTGGCTGCATTTTAACAGTAAAAATACATATACAACTGGGCTTTGTTTGTTTGCTCAAATATCTAAAGCCAGACACTGGTTGTGTAGGATGGTTACTGTATGGGTGTAGGGACAGGTGTGAATGTTCTTGAATGTGGGGATGTAAGTGGTCTGGGGGGTTGTATATATGGTGCATTGTTCTGGATTCGGGAGGGTGTAAGTGGTCTGAGGGTTCCTTTTAGTATGTTAACTAGAGAGTACATAGGCTAACTGTAACTCTAACCACTATTATTTCCATTTCAGAATGCTACCAGCAAGGGAACGTGTTTACACTGTAAAAGACGTCGTTGAAGCTGTCCAAAACGGTGAGAGTGATATTGAAATGGAATCAGACACCAGTAAATCAAGTGACGAGGAGGTGGATGAGAATGCAGGTCCAGTGGACAAACAGTATCAGACACCCATTGATTGCCCAGCTGATGATGACGACGACGTCGAGCCAACCAAACCAAGCCAACCAACTCATCAGATTATGCCCTGAGACCGGTATCGCTGGGTTAAAAAACGATTTCAGTAGTCCATGTACTGATTTCTCTGGTCCAGATGTCACCAGTGGTGCTGTCTTCCTCCACACACCACTAGAGTACTTCCAAAGGTTTGTGTCAGAAGACATGATCCAGGCTCTGACAGAAAACACAAATGAGTACAGCTTTCAAAAGAATGCAACATGTCTAAACACCAATACCAAGGAAATTGAGCAAATGACTGGCATGTACCTGAAGATGGGCCTGATGCAAATGTCTGGAGTCCGTATGTACTGGGAGACAGACACGCGGTACACCCCCGTTTTGGATGTGATGTCACACAACAGATTCCAATCTCTGTTAACATCATTGCATTTTGTCAACAACCTCACAGTGTCAGAGACAGAGAAGAAAGACAAACTCTGGAAACTCAGACCATGGCTTGATTCATTCAGAGAAAAATGCCTGCTGGTGGCACCCGAATAGCACAACTCAGTTAATGAGATGATGATTCCATTCAAGGGGAAATTCAGCAGCATTAAACAGTATATGAGAGGTAAATCCCACCCATGGGGCTTTATTTGTGGGTGAGAACTGGGGTCGATGGTCGAGGCAGCATCGATGGAAGACAAGCCAGATCTGAACTTGGAATGTCGGGTGATGTTGTAATGAAGCTTGCCTCCATGCTTCCAGAAGGTCAGAATTACAAAATCTATGCTGACAACTACTTCACCTGTGTCCCATTAGTAGTTCAGCTCCTTGACCGTGGAATTCATTACGTGGGAACAGTCAGGCAAGTGCGCTTACCCAACTGCGTGTTTGAAGATGAGAAGAGCTTGAAGAAAAGGGGGAGGGGAAGCTATGATGTCAGAGTGGAGGCAAACCACAAAATCTGTGCTGTGAGATGGTGCAACAACAGGGCAGTCACACTTGTGTCATCCTTTGCTGGCTCAGAACCTGTGACAAAGATTTGAAGCTGGAACAAAGCCACCAAATCCTAAACGGAAGTTGAGAGGCCATACATCATGGGTGGTGTGGATTTGTTGGACTCATTTGCTGCAAAATACAAGTTCCCGATGAAATCGCACCGCTGGTACATTTACATCTTCTGGCACACCATCATCCTCGCCGTGATCAACGCCTGGCTCCTCTACAAGCGGGACTGCAAAGCTTGCAATATTCCCAAGAAAGAGATGCTGAACAGGAGAGGGTTTCAGGCGCAACTAGCATCTTCTCTCATCCTGGTAAGAATCCATTTCTGTTGTTTACCTTATTTAACATTTCAATGATTATACAGTTTTTAATGTATGTTTGACATTGTAATTGACCTTTTTCTCATCTTATCCAGACAAAATCAACAGTGACATCACGGAGCCCTTTGACATCCATGACAGTAATACCACAGAGACCTGTGACTGCTTGGCAGAGGTCATGTGTACCACCAGTGGATGTGGGCAAGGACATGATTGCACATTTCCCAGTAAAGACAAAGAGAGGACGCTGCAATAAAGGCTACTCCAATACGTTCTGCAGGATGTGCAGTGTCCGTCTCTGCTTTTCAGAGAAAAGGAACTGCTTTTTGGAGGACCGCTGTACTTGAACACTGGGTAATGGTTTTTGAACAAAGTTGTCATCGCCGTCTTTTCCCACTAATCTGGGTTCTGCCAGCGTGTCCTGGGTCTGCCCAAAGTTTTCATTCTGTTTTTTTGTAGCCCAATAAATTATGATTCATAAAAATATGACTGTTGCGTGATTATTATTCATGATATTTACTGTTTTTCAGTATATTTGTTCTGACAGTGTGAGTGCATATACACAAATTCTGCACCCATACCAACATTTCTGTGAACACTTACTAAAACATAATAAATTAAATAACTCTAATAATTTCTGCATCAGAGGCCTCCTTTAACAACATCTGAGAGGTGAAAAAAATGTCTTGCTCTTTTTCCTATTATTGACCTTTACAGGGTTAAGTCAGACTATGGTTACAAACTGGTACCATGGCAGACAACTTTACAGCTCTGGACATTTTGCCCATCCAAAAATGCACGGCACTGGATGTAGATGTTGCCATGTTGTTACCAGCTTCTTCATCCATTACGCATTAAATGCAATTTGACTTCCAGGTCAAAGCCGGGTGGAAACTGTGGAGCATGCGCAGAGCGCCTAGGCCAGTTAGGATCTGATTGACTGTATACATGCAGTAATTCAACTCCCACTTGAATTATCAGGGTGTGTTAGTCCGACTTTGAGAAATTGGATTTATTATGATTTCAGTCAGACTAACATGCTTTCATGTATTTTAAAAGTCTGGTTGAAGTCAGACTAACAAAAAATTGATTTTCTCTAATGTCTTAAATGTACTGATTGTTTTCATAGTGTGACAGTAAAGGTCTACCACTGCTTATATTCTTAAATGCACGTATTGGGAAGCGCATGTAGAGGTGGCAGCAGTGGCATTAGGCATAATTTATTCATTAATCCATTAGTTATCAACGATTAATCGCCAACTAATTTGATAATCAATCAGTTTGAGTAATTTCTAGAGATAAAAATGTCCAGCTTCTTAAATGTGAATATTTTTTGGTTTCTTTCCTCCTCGATAATGGGTTCACAAACAAAACAAGACATGTGAGGACGTCATCTTGGGCATTTCGGAAACACTTATTGACATTTATCACAATTTCCTGACACAGTCACTTTCATTTATAGACCAAACATCTAGTGTGTCTCATCCAAAGAAGTGTGATGATCACAGCACCTCCAACCCACCAAAAATCAACCCAGCCTCACTCTCAAGTCGTCGCTTGGTCAGGGCCTTCTGGTGTCAGATAGCGATGATAAAAGCTGTCCTTTCACATCGGCATGATACGCCGCAGGTCGCTGCTATTGTTTAACAGTGACAGGGAATAACACAGGGGACAACAATGTAAGTTAAGGGGGCCAAAGTCCAAGAAGTGTAGGCAGAAGGGGTGGTGTATGGGTCCAACAACCACAGACTTTCACCCAGGAGGCTGGTATTCACTTCCCGTAAGATTGTAAACCCAAACCCTGTTCTTTTTTCCTAACCCTTTTGTTGCTTAAATGAGACTGTATGCTGTGAAAACGGAAGTGTATTTTGTGAACAGACAATGCATGTAACAGGCTGAAGTTGACATGGTGTCCCAGAACGTCAACAACCAATGCACCCAGGGTACCTTGCACGTTATATCTCAATGTGGAAAGGCCACGACCAAATGTGATGAAGTCAGAGTGAGAATGTGTTGTAAGAATGAGGAGCTGCAGCAAAAAAAGCAGTTTAGTGTATGGTGTTACCTGAGACTCTTAATGACTTCTGGGGCTTCTAATCGCTTATTTGAAAGACAACTGGCAACATTTTGTACAGGGTGCATCTATTGTTGTTAATGATCTACACACATACTGTAATGCACATTCATGTGACGCTCATGATGGCAGACTTTTTGTTTGGTGGAATAAATTGTTACGGTAAACACTGCCAGGCTGTCACCCTGCATCAGGGTGGTCAGACATTTTCATGATGGAGAGAATAATGCAGAGGTGTTAGAATACTAATTAATATGGTGACCAATTCCTTAGTGTGCAAGAAGAGCCCGACAGAACCAGCAGCAGAGCTCAGGGGGAGTTTGACTAAAGGAGGAGGATATCCAGCAGCCAGTCCTTCTTGAACTTATCCTTCCTATGCACCACAGTTCATAATGAAGATTCTCTGGTGGAGGACAACCAGTCAAAGTGTTTTAGTTAGAAAGAAAAATATTGGAATTTTACTTGCTTGAGGGATTCATATCAAACATTAATTGCCAACATATCATCTACAATAAAGGTTGGCAAGCTTTTGAAAATGATCATATCATGTGCACACCACATAATGAGTCACTTGAGCAAAGTGAAATTTAAACAGTCATTAAAGCATCAAACATGCAGGAGAATAATAAAAAACAGTGTGTGTACAACATGCCCTGAGGCTGGCATTAAGTCTCTCCATTCACCATCCTGAAAGTAGAGCCCATAGCACAGCTCTTCTGCAAGCAGTTTGCCAAGTGCATTAGCAAGCACAGCTGGTAGTGTGATGTTTTCTGCCTGTGAGCTTGGAAGAGGAATAGATTTCCCTCCATTTCAAAATTATACAAATCACTTTATTTAGAAATATGATATGGTAGATTTAGTGCTCGCATTGCCCCTTTAACTCTTTTCAGAATAATCGGCTAGCCTAAATTAAATGATTTTTCACAATTACACATGAGAATTGATGGCTTATCTGATTTTGCAATGATTAAAAGGTGGTTGAGAAGTGAGTGATGGGTTAATTAAGCCTCTGGGGAAACAGGTAAACACAGTGAATCTGCCTGACACGGTGCACGTTGCAAGGTAACTTCAGCTGCCCTCATATGCAGTAATTTCACAGAGGATTGTCTCCACATGCTAATTCTACCCTTTAATACTTCTCCTTCAGTTTCATTTCTCTCTTTTAATAAGCTTGAAATTAAAACGGCAGCACATGCTGGCCCATTTTACAGCAGGAATGATAAGGCCCAACAATGCCAAGAAAAACGGGTCAGGGGGTTACATCAAACAACAGCCATATCAAAGCAGAAGGTATAAAGGCACATACTGTGGCTGTGAGAACTGAACCAGAGGTTAATGCTGCTTTCATCACACCCTGTTCTAAATAAATGTTTTTATGTTTCTCTCTGGCTAAAGCACCTTTACTTGTAGAGTATACCACCACATCTCCCTGGGACTCCATTCATTTTTAAAACCTGCACAGTTTGTGTGAAAATTGCAGAGATATGTCTGAATACAAGTATAGTTGGGTCAATTTCTGTTTTTTTTTCCCAGTTCAGTCTGGTGTAGAGATTAAACCAGTTGGATTTTATGCAAACTGGCTGAACCAGCGTTTATCATTATGACAAGTTCTGGCAAATTAAAAAGCAGCCTATATCAGCAGTCTACTGATGGCATCACAGCACTAAATCCAACTTGCACTGCAGTAGGAGCCATACACATGCCACATTTTTTGCACCCACATATTTATTGTTTTTAATGTAAGGGTGTGCTCAAACACCAGAGCGACACCGTCGCACACGTTCTCAAGTGCCTATTTTTCAGGGCACGACAGCTGTACCCTGAGATAAACGGAGTTCAACTTTTGGAATGCAGCAGCGCTCACCACATGTCATGGATGTCATGTCACAGATAAATAATCACAGAAGACATATAGTGTTGTATTTATCACTATGGATTCATTTTACTAAGTCTCCAAAAAGACACTGCAGTTCCATTCAGTCATCAAATACTGTGGCTTTGTCAGTGATTTCTGTGTGAGACACCAACGCAAAAAGACACATTATGGCAGAGGTATGATGCACCATTGGGTGGTGCAAGTGCACAACGTTGCTGGACGGCATAACAACATAATTTAAGGAGCTGGAAAGTCCCTATAGGGTGGGCAGAAAGGTTGGTCAATGGCTCCAACAACACTGGATTTTCACCTGGGAGCCCAGTGTTCAATTCCCCTATGAATGTTTAACCAAACCATGATGTTTTGTTTTGTTTTTTTTCTAAACTGAACCACATGCTTATGTTGCACAAGGAAATAAATGTAAATATGAGGAATTTTACCAACATTGTATTTTTTTTTTTTTTTTTTTTTTACGATGTATGCATCTAACAAGCAATAACGGTATAGTTCCTGTAAAAACTGAAGTGTATTTTGAAAAGCAACATGTAACAGGTTTAAATTGACACATTGTACCAGAATGTCAACAACAGACGCAGGAGGATACCTAGCACGTAATATGCAGACGTGAAAGTCCACTGACAAAACTGTGATATTTGATAGGTTGGGAGTGTGAACGAATTGGCAGTTCGAGGCTGGATTATAAAGCTTAATAAGAAACAGGATCACACCGAAGCCCTTGCTGGAGAGGCTATAAACAGTAATTCTCTCTTGCATGCAGCGTTCGAGAGATAGTAATTTTATGTTGTATATGACATCTGTGCACGCAGCGCAGCTGGATACTCCCAGTGTCACAGTGCACAGTTTTTTTTTTCAGATAGTATTACAGTTGACATTGCATCGATTTTTCACTTGAGGCATTCCACTTGCCTGAACACAGTTAACTTGCCCTAGGCCAGTGTAAATGGCGAGCTCTGTGACAGGAAAAAAATGCTTTGGTGGACACACAATGCCACCAGGTAGAGTGCACGCCGTGCAACGTGGCTCACTTAGTTGACCTAGATTGTAGAATTAACTAATCCACTGGTTAAAGAATAGGTTGAATTTATCTTGACCAACATTTTCGTTAGTTGATTACAGCCCAATTACAATAGTAATGAGTATTGTGATTAACATTACATTATGTTTAGTTATAAACAGACTAACAGCGCCACTTGTGCCTGACAGAGGTGGGAGGGGGGAAGTGGCAGACATTGCGTTTGTTTACTAGAAAGTTTGTGTATTTTTTGGGGTGAAGAGACCAGACATGGCAAAGTTAGCCTCTCAAGAAAACTAAAATTGCACCAATATGGCAAAATTTTGGATCTAAGCCAGTGAAAGAGGTGTTTTAACTGGCTGTCAGCGACATATTGCACAGATTTGAGCTGAAGTGTCAGACACCATGTTTCCATTTATTCCTATCGCACTCTTTGAAAGTGCTGCAGTGGATGAGGAACAACTAATTCCTGAAGTTGAAATGAGGAATTCGCTACATGAAACCCTCTTATTTCACTGCAAAATCTAAATAAGGTGGCAGCTGGCTAGAGGGAGATTGCCAGGGAGATTTAAGTTTTTGGTAAGTGACCATGGCTTATAACAGCCTACTTGCTGTTGGCTATATCTTATTTTATTTTCAGTAAATGTTGCGTGATGGGACAAAATAGTTGGATGCTCGTTTACACAGTGTCTGCGTTCCATACCTAGTGGTAAAATTTGGTATACTGGTCCTGTGTTGAAATGATACAGTCATGTAAGTTATAAATGGCTTCTCTCATTGAGTTTCTCTTACAGTTTACATTCATGTCTGTTAAAACATGGATGCTTCACGCACATTTTCCCCCCAACAGCACAGATGATCTATACAATCAGCACAGTTTCAAGTTGGACACCAAAGATTAGTGTCACCAATTTAGTAAAGGTCTCCCCCTCTGCTCTTGAGATATGACATTGAGTAATGGCCAGAACAGGGTTTTATGCAGAACATTATGATGTCATAGTGAAGCTGAAGTCATTGTGAAGTTTTGTCATAATCAACGTATGAATTCATGAGTTAGGCTATGGCCAAAAGTATATTTTGTGAGGTCACACTGACTTTGACCTATGACCTTCAACACCAAAATTCTAATCAGTTTATTCTTCAGTCCAAGTGAACTGAAGAATAATTACAAAAATCCCTAAAATAAATGTCACATAAATAAATGTCTTTGCAAAGTCCTGAGCAGGAAAGTTTATCTGTATTCTTATCATTAAGATTAAAATGTGGCTCATTTGTTTCCCATTATATTTATCATTTTCTGTAGCTTGAAAATTTAAAAACATTGCAACTGTTCTGTTCCAGATAATTCTGTCTGATGTGTGCACTCTTGTGTTAACACAAATAATGCTAAAACTTCACTGTTTGTTTCAAAAAAAGAAATTCCCTTAAGTTGTCACAGTGACCTTGACCCTTAACCACCAAAATCTAATCACTACATCCTCGAGTCCAAATGCACATTTGTGCCAAATCTGAAGAAATTCCCTTAGGGTGTTCATGAGATACCCTGTTCACAAGACTGAGACAGACATGGTCACAGTGACCTTGACCTTTGACCTATGACCACCAAAAACGAACTATTCCATTGTTTAGTCCAAGTAGACATTTGTGCCAAATTTGATGGATGGACGGACAACCTCAAAACATAATCTCCGGCCACAGCGTAGATGCATTAAAAGAAAGAGACATTAATAAAGAAAATCTAAACTGTAAGAATGTGGGATGTTAATTGTCCCACTTTACATTAAACATCACTAATTCTTTGCAAAAAAAAACTTAGGAAAGTTTTTCTGTATTCTTATCATCAGGAGCAAAATGTGGCTCATTTGTTTCCCATTATATTTATCATTTTCTGTAGCTTGACATTTTAAAAACACTGCAACTGTTCTGTTCCAGATAATTCTGTCTGACTTGTGCATTCTGTGTTAACGCAGATAATACTCAACTGTAATTTGATAGCCTCGTTTTCTGAGGCTATTTGGACTTTTTGTGCTGTGCTCAAATTTATTTCAAGTTTTACTGAGTCCTTTATTTTTTTTCCAACTCTCAACTGACTGCCGCAGAGATTAAATACAGTTCGAGGCTGCTGCTAAAAATTGACCACACAACTCTGCAAATTATGATAACAGCGGTAAAACATTTCGAGCATTGTAAAGCTGTCTTCAATCCCGCTGCAGCTCTCATATCCAGTTCACTGTCCACACACTATCAGAATACATGTGGAGCCTTATCAAAATGTTTTCATCCAGTATACTAGTGATAATGGTGGGATAATGACCTGTCATTACTGCCATGAAATAAGATGATAATGGATGCTGCTGTGTTGTGATTCAGTGAAAATGTGTATTGTGATAAGAGCTCAGGCAAACCCTGAAATTTTGTTCAGAAGACAGAATATCAAAACCACCAAAAGGCATATCATCTTAAGTTGTACTTCAATCAGTAATTCTAGGTATTTCATGAGAAATCAATTTCTTAGGGCTGTGACATTTATTTTAGGTATTTGAAAGCACCACGATACCTGAGACTGAGCCAATTAGACAAACTCTAATTGCTGAATCATAGTTAGAATTTAGCTTTGTAGTCCACCATGGAAGCTGTGTTACAGGAATATTACTAAGGGACCAAAAAAAAAGCAAACACAGAGTGACAGGCAGCACAGGAGGCTGCTGATAAAATTATTTGTAATGGATGGGTGTGCATTTCATGCATGGCACAGTGATGTGTATTTATTAAGCACCAAAGATGAGACTCGACGGGTCATAATATTACAGACAGTAGAGTAGAGAGTGGTTTCTAAATCAGGACTAATCAGTTTTCTGAATACTGAAGGAATGATCAGGGTGTAATGATTGGCAGAGGCAATCCAGCAGTATAATAAGCAGCAGCTGAAAACAGGATTTGCAGCTCCTAGGAAAAAATTGAGCAAGACGGCTATCAGGGATAATTTTTATAATTTTGTGTGACCGCTCCAAAACTTATTTTCTATGTAAGGGAGACAGAAGGTTAATGAAAAAGTCCTAATCTTTTCCCTATATAATTGAAAGAGCGGAAGGTATCACTTCTAATAAAGTATGATAATGGAGACCCGGACATGCAGCTGAGTCCCAGACGACCTTCTCACCACTCTGTTTTTATCATCTGCACTGTGGTTAAGGTTACAACATGTGTGCACCAGAGAGAGCAGCTAAACCCTGCACTGTTATTGGCCTTTCAGCACAGCCTGTCAGCGGCAGGCTGTCGCTGTCTGAGAAATATGTGACCCACCCCAGGCTGCGCTGTGTATTACTGTCATGAACTCACAAGAAATTAAAATGTTAATATTCTTTTTATCCTTCATATTCCAGTTCTCTGTCTCCACATATTGAGATCGAGGCGCCATCAGCCTTAGAATAATCAGACTCATGAGGCTGGCATCCAGCAGTGCCACAGTGTGTCCTGTGAAGGAGGGTCCTATTTATTTGAAAAAGGCCAAAGAATTCTGATGATATAAACATATCGCTGCAGAGTAGCTTCACACTGATTCCTTTTTTTTAAGGATTGATGAAAATTTATTTCTTACTACCTACAAGGCACTATTTGGCAAAGCCTTGAAGTGCATTACGGATATTTTATAATGATTTATCCTTAATGATGTCTGCAGTCATCAGACCAGACTAGTGCCTCCTAAATACCAGGGCTTTGGCAGATGCCCCCTGAAACTCAGTTTATCATGTCCTGTTAATAATATTCTTTAATCTTGTTTTAAGACTCATATGTGCAGCTGGGCACTCTGGTCATAATCCATATTTATTGTCCCCTTGTGTATCATTGTCAGGGTTTGATCCAGAGTGTGCCACTGTGACAATCACTGCCTTAAAACATAAAATGTTCTGTCACTGTGGCCTTCCTGCACCCCAACTGTGTGACATTAAATCAAAAGGCGGGATCCATGCTGATAGCTGGCTTCTCAATTTTCTAGATTCCAAAGGCTGAACCAACATTAATTTTGTTAATAAGCCAAACTACATCATTGACTGTGATCAGTACTGACTGTTACGTGGTAGAGGTGCACTGTACATTTTTTGTTTTTGTTCAAAATGAGAGACAGATACAATTTAAAGTTCTTTAAAGTTCATATAAAGCAGGATACTGCTTAAAATCAGGGATGCTCCTATTTACTGGCTGACCATTGAGATCAGTTTATATTTGCCCCACTGGCCTATCAGCAAATAACATGACATTTACCAATGGCAGTGGGCGATATTTTTCTATTCTGTCTTGTTCTGTTGCATCAGTTTTGCACAAGCTAAAAAGCAGGGCTCCAGACTGACATCATTACATCGTCCCAGTAAAGCAGAACATGTGTTTGGGACTTACAGAGATCTTCCTGGGATGCTTTCATAACAAAAGGACGCACTAGACTCACTGTGAAAATAATCAGCAGGAGGAGAGCTAGCTGTTAGTTGTTAGCAACCCCTGGCCGGAACGAACAGCAAATAGAAGTTGCATTGTTGCACATTACAATGCGTTCAAGCTTTATTCAGTAAAAATGAGTATTGGGCTAAGGAAAATTATACAATTACTATGATGTGCGTTAATGTAATATGTAAAACTCAGTGTTTGGTGAGAGACTTGAACAAATACAGCTGTTTGAAGAAGAAATGTATTAATGTTTTCGTAGCAATAGAAAAATAGATAACAGAGAGGGAATTATGATGTATTATACTATATATAGTACAAAGGCTTTTGAAGCAGTTCTTTAAAAAGATGTTTTTCATATGAAAGGTTATATTGAAGGTTGTTTTAATACATTTGTACAGTTACGTTTTTGTGCTTATTCAAAGATAGTGTAATGAAAGGCTGAAGGATTTTTATTATTATTATTATTATTATTATTATTATTATTTATTTTTTAAATGAAGATTTATTTTTCCCCCCTGCTGGCAAAGATGGGTAAAAAGAATTTCATAATTGGTACATCCACTGAAATCTCATATAGCATTCCTTATTGTGTCACCTGTTAGGCCTTCAGTCGTCATTAACAATCAGAGCCTATAATTCCCAACGGGCACAGACTCACCAACAGACATTGATTAACCAAATGTCTTTTCTAGTGCTAACCTCACTGTGGGTATTGTCTGTGCTTTATGCAGCCCACAGCTGCCCCAGACTCTAATACCACCCAGTTGTGGCACTGTGGATCAAATAGAACTCACCACAGTCTTTTTTTTTGGCTCATGTCTGTGCAGGAAATTGAATTGTAAACTCATGTACCGTTCTCCGCACAGTGTTAATCAAAGCTAAATATACATGAAACAACCTGTAGCCTTGGATAGAACGTAATCTACATTTGTCATGGAAAAAATGAGGCAGTGCATTTTTCAAAGGGAAGCATAACGAAGCATAACGTTTCTCATTTATAATTATTTGATTATCTCTCTGGCTGCTTCATCTGTTATGCACCGCTGGGCTTTTACACAGCTGCCATGGCAGAAAATGCTGGAATTCAGATAGGATGGAAAACTAATGTGCAATCAATGATATTGCTCTAAAAATATAAAGGTCCTTCAGACTTAACAAGACACCAAAGTTTGATAACAATATCAAGAGCAATTTGTTTCAATGGTTGTGTGGCTGAGAAATATACTTTCATTGTCTCTTTTTTTGGTGGTGTCTGAGATGTGACCTGGGGAATGTGCTTCTAAAATTGGCTCTGAGGCTGAGTCATTGAAGGGAACAGAAGAGCTGCTGTTGTCAAACTCCTCTTGAGAATGCTGAACTTCAAAACAAGTGTTAGGCTACAGTACACTTCAAATGCATTCAGACTCCTGGTGAAGAAGAAACAAGCAGTGTGTAAAAGCACAGGCTGAAAGTGAGCATTATTTTCCTAAAATAATACACAAAAAACACTTCACCTGGGATTTAACCTGCCCAGTGGGTATTAATCAGGTGCTTTAAATGAGGTGCTGTCTAAAATTCAAGTTGAAGGAATCATCGGAGTGTGTTTGGAGTTGTGTGTTTAGGAAAATGCTCTGGCATCTGCTTCTCTGTTGTCGCAGTCAGCCCTGTTAAGGAAGCCAGCTGCTCTGAATAAGCACTTCTGTTAACTTTCTAAGTGTTCACTTAGGAAATAGAGATACACTTTTTCATGTTGACAGTTACTTTTGACTTGAATTAGGTCAAATAAGTGAAGTACTTGATTTCTGATTTGATTTTTATTAGGAATTTAAAAGCACAACAAAACAGAGATGTATTATGACACATATATCCCAGAGGATAGCACTAAAAAGCATAACTAAAAAAACACTTCTTTCCAAAATGGTCCTTGAGGGAAACAACAAACAATACATGGAAAGATACAAATGGATGGACACAAACAAATTATAATACTTTGCCCCCTTATAACTCAATGGTTCAAATTTCTTCGCTCAACACTACCTACAAATCCTCCTTTATTTTTGCTTGCAAAAATTGCCTTCGTTTAGCTTGGTTTAATATGCAGGGGCAGGTTCCCAAGTGGCAACTTCCAGGGCTTAAAAATGTAGCCAACATGAAAGTGCCAAAAACCTGCAATTCCTCTAATGGCCACTTGAGGCTGGCTCCAAAAGCGAGTCAGTCCCCAAAGACCCCCATGTTTAAATGCCCAACTTCACAGCAGAAATACACGTTGGTGGTACAAAAAAAATTATTTTGGTCTATATCGCTCATTTTTCCATTCATGACAACTGTATGGGGGATGAATTTTTATATAACTCAGCTGTTTACATCTTATTCAGGCTTAAAGTTATGCATAATTAATTGTGTGGCCGCTTTAAGTGACAGGTGCCTACCAGGGTGACAACAGTGCAGCTGAGCCCCCAGGAAGAGCGCCGGCTTCAAAGCCAATTGTACATAGGTGGAACTACACCATCCCGGTCCGTCACATGATACCATGGGTCCCAGAAAGACCTTTTCCCTTTTTGATGCATTTTTTAGTGTTACAACCCCTGCAAAATGAGCCGTTTCACTATAAGGATTTGATCCATCTGGTCTGATAACATTTGGAAAGTCTAGAGGAGCTGCCCAATGACATTGTTTTATCCCCATTGAAGTTAGCGAAGTGTAAACCAAACGTTCTGCCATTTAGTCAGCAGAAGATGGGTGCTCGGCTGCACTCAGCCACACTCAGCTGCCATCAGTCTCTACAGCAATTGCTCTATGGGCTCCATAATGCAGAAGATCTGGGTAATTTCATGCCACGGGAATAGAGCTTTTTCTTTGTGCGCCACTTAGCAGCGTTAATAGGAATGAACAGGGCCCCACCTCCAATGCTGTATCCACTTCTCCTCATACATCCATGCTGCAAATGCACTGTGCTAACCAAGCTAGCAACTAGCATTAGGGTTAACTCCACCCTTTTGTCCAAAAATAGACACTTCTGGCTCCAAAAATCCAAGATGGAGACAGCCTAAATGCCAAACTTGAGGCTTCAAGGAAGTCCACAAATCAATGGGTGATGTCACTGTGTCTATGTCCATGACTTTATACATTCTATAGTTGTTTCATAAGGACACTGGGGAACACTGCATGACATAATGCTTGCCCTTGTGCTGCAATTATGTTGACTTCTAGCCATGGCTCAATACTAATCGATGAAGCTGCTTTGTAACAGTTAACACCTATTGAAAGATTGTAGGTAGTATATATGATTTCTTCAGCAAATACAATAAAACAGCACAGAAGAATAGGAATAAAATTAAAACTAAGATTAAATGTAATAAAAAGAAACTTTTAGTAAGATACATACTCAAAAGCAACAAAATAAAGGTGAGGTGCTTCTTAGATGAAGTTACAGAAGTTGCAGGGCAGATATTTATTGACACTGTTCCACACTTTTGATCCACACTAAGAGAAGGAAGCCTCTACATATAAATCATCCAGAGCCTCATAAGGTAGTAATATTATTTTACGATCAATCCTAAACATGACCGGAAGCCAATGCAAAGGTGCTATAATAGGATTAATGCGCTCTCTTTTATTTGTTCTTGTTTGCAGCTGTATTTTGAAAAAACTGAAGTCTTTCCACAGATTTATTGCATTGCAGTAAAAAGAGCATTAAAATAGTCCAGACGAGAGAACACCAAATGATTAATCTATTTCTCTGCATCAGGTATAGTTAGTTATGAACTTTTGCAATAGTTCTCAGTTCTCAAATGCAATCTTTCTGATGTCGAGTTTAAAGGTGAGAAATGTCTGGTCGTGCATAATATGTGCACTGTAATAGGCTTGATACTGCGTGTGATGGTTTTAAATAGCTTGCAAAACAAAAGAGGGTGTCATACTAAAGGTGTTACATTTCACATTTTCTATTTTGCAAAATTAAGAACTCCTGCTGCAGTCCTCCCACACAAAAATAAACTTGTGTAGTAGCAAAACAATAAATAAAAATCTTCCTGTAAGGATATAAACCTTAAACAAGGCATTTGTTTTACAATGCACACTTTGTGCAATAATGTCATTTTGTAGTTCGGGATATGATAAAAACCTCAAGTTGCCCCTGAGCCAAATAGAGCAATTTTGTGAGTCAGATATGGATGCAGCAGTCCAGCTGTGAGTCATGTGTGAGGACGTGAACCGCATGAAATGTGACGTCGCAGTGCCTGGACAATTGTAGTGAGATTATTTTTGTTTGCTGCAGGACTTGGAGACCTAATTCACAAATTATGACAGAAACATTCCTGAGGTCATGATGAGTTCAAGAACTATGAGTGCCAAGACAGCAGATCAACAGCTCCACACAGAGAACATGAAAGAAGCCTTTACCTTACAGAACCTTTAGTACCTCAGCAGGAGACAGGAGGTGGTGCTTCAGAAATGGCAGGTGCAACAAGATAGTGTGATTATTATTGTTACGGTTAATTAATCTAAGTTAGTACTTGAATCATTGCTTCGCCACATTAGGGAATGAAGGACCAATGAAGGATATAGAGTGTTAATTGTGATCAAATACAATATGTACGACCTGTGATTTTTCAGGTGGTTTAATATGTGTGTGTGTGTGTGTGTGTCTGTGTGTGTGTGTGTGTGTGTGTGTGAGCACACAACATATTCAACAATGAGATAAAAGGAGGAAGAGGGAGGCAGGCAATCACAAATACATGAACACCTTCAGTTGTTTTTTTTTTTTTTTGTAAACCAGGACACGCTTTGATCTCTGGTGTCAAAAGTCCAGGCACCAATTTAGCAGCATTTGTTAGATCTGAAAGCAGCTGTAAAGAACATAGATAGATAATATCACAGAGCTACTTAATTCAGAATCATATTAAAAATCAGATATTACCATAAAGCATTTCTTACTTATATTTAACACAGCCTAAAATGTCTTAATACAACCAGAGGTATTGAAGGGATAGTTATAGTACCATGGTATAAATAGTAGGCTAGGTCAATAAAATCAATAATTGATTGATCAAAAGAAAAATAAAATAAAAAATCACGCAACAATAGGAAGTAGCATTTTTTGGCATGAGCATGAAATAAATGGTTACTCAGTCAGATGAGTTAGCTCTCAGTGCAGCCAAGTTGTTTTGTATTGTATTGTATTGTATTTTATTTTCAATGAGTTCATTGATCATTCCGACTTTGCAATAGACAAAGGTATTGGTTTTTGTTTTTGTTGTTGTTGTTTTTTTTGGGGGGTGGGGGGGGGTCTTGTGTCTTATCTTTGCAGGATGGGAGTCATTTCACTATTCTTCATGTCACCGGGACAGGACAGGAAAAAAGGTCAATGGGAGCAGGTGGAACAAAAATCATAATAACAATAGTAATCAATTACTAGCAATGTGAAGTTAGCATCTATTGGTTTGTTTCTCCGGAGCTCGGAAAATATATGTGAGTATGAACATACATGCTGTTTTATGTTAAGCATGTGAAGTAAGGCGGACTGTTCGTTCGGATATTATTATTACTACTGCAATGCTAATTCCTGTTAGCGTGTTCATTGAAATTACCATTATGTATTAGCATTAAGCTGAAAGACCAAGCACTTGTTATTATCACATGGTTGTAGCAGAATCAAAATAAAGTTCATTACCATGACGTTTTCACCATCATCACGGTTTTAATGACTTTGCTTTGGTGTTTGGTGCATACAATAAACATATTACATAGGGAGTACAGCAACAGTCAAGAACATACATATAGAATAGAAAAATTAGAATAAAAAAATATACAAGAATTTCGAAGAAGAAGAAGAAGAAGAAGAAGAAGAAGAAGAAGATACATTTTATTAATCCCGAGGGGAAATTCAATTTTTTTCATGTTAAATGCTACAGGCCCAAAATACTCACACATGCACAGACAGGACTGATACATATGCATTACATGGAGAGATATCAGAGTGAGGGGGCTGTCCATGGTCAGACACTCCAAGCAGTAGGGGGTTTGGTGCTTTGCTCAAGGGCACCAAACCCTGTGTTGTGCCTGGGAGGTGAGTTAGCACCTCTCTAGCCACCGGTTCACACTTGGTCTGGACAGGCTTCTAGGTTCCTAAGCCAAGTCCCTATAGCTGTTTCAGCTGTTTTATTTCAGCATTATGCTACACTGTATAGTTGATTAAATATGCTCAGTTTTTATATATTATTATGCAGTTCTACTCTGAGCAAGTACTACAGGCAAATGGGATGGGACATGAGTTTTTTGTGGGAGTGGTATGTAATAGGAGTGAAAACTGGTATCACCCTTTCTGTGGACTCAAGTTAAAGTAGAAACAGACAACTTTCCGCCCTGATATTTTCAAATGGAACTGCTGTGCTGCTGTCACAAAGACAACTGGACTGCTTTCTGTTTTCTCAAAGTACCATCTACCAACAATACAGAATGCAAGTGTGAGTTTATTCATCCATTTAGTCTATAATGGAGGCATAAAAGCAGATGGCCACAAACTTGACTGAATTGCCAGGCAACCTTCATTTTGCCAGGAGATCATATCCTATGGCAGATAGAATTGCATAGTGAAAGTGGGCTTTACTCTAAACACCGATTGTGTTATTACTCTATAACCATCAAATTGTTCCATTAATATGTACAGTGGTTGCAAAGGTTTCTGGACATGCTTTTCAACATTTTAAGCAAGATTAGTGTATTATTTGAGGTATTGTTTTACTTTTATATGAGATATTTATTTGAGAGAAAAAAGGAGCACAAGTTTGTGCACCCAAGGCATTTGAGCTCTCAGACTACTTTTAACAGGGTCTCAGACCATGATTAGCTTGTTAGGGCTATGGCTTGCTCACAGTCACCCTTAGGAAAGGCCAGGTGATGCAAATTTCAAAGCTTATGTAAATTTTAGTCCGACTCATGAAACCCTGTCCCAACAATCAGCAGCCCTGGGCTCCTCTAAACAGCTGCCTTGCACTGTGAAAACTAAAATAATCAATACCCACAAAGCAGGAGAAGGCTATAAGAAGATAGCAAAGCTTTTTCAAGCAGCTGTTTTTTAACAGGAACTGTGGAGGTCAAATTTAGGTCTGGAAGGCCAAGAAAACTTCCAAACAGAGCTGCTTGGATTATTAGAAAGGCAAATCAAAACCCCTGTCTGACTGCAAAAGACCTGCAGGAAGATTTATCAGAATCTGGAAGGGTGCTGTACTGTTCTACTGTGCAGTGACACCTGTACAAATTTGACCTTCATGGAAGAGTCATCACAAGAAAACCTTTCCTGAAACCTTCAGTGTCAGAAGTTTGCAAAGGAACATCTAAACAAGCCTGATATTTTTTGGAAACAAGTCCTGTGGAGTGATGAAGTTAAAATAGAACTTTTTGGACGTAATGAGCAAAGGTATGTTTGGAGAAAAAAGGGTGCAGAATTTCATGAAAAGAACACCTGTCAAACTATTAATCACTGGGGTGGATCGATCATGCTTTGGGCTTGTGTTGCAGCCAGTGGCACGGGGAACATTTCACAAGTAGAGAGAAGAATGGATTCAATTAAATTCCAGCAAATTCTGGAAGCAAACATCACAGCATCTGTAAAAAAGAAGGTGAAGAGACAATGGCCTCTATAACAGGAAAATGATCCTAAATACACCTCAAAATCCACAATGGACTACCTCAAGAGGTACAAGCTGTAGGTTTTGCCAAGGCCCTAACAGTCCCTCAGCCTAAACATCATTAAAAATCTGTGACCTCAAAAGAGCAGTGCATGCAAGACAGCCCAAGAATCTTACAGAATTAGAAGCCTTTTGCTGGAAGAATGGGTAAAAATCCCCAAAACAGGAAAGACTCTTAGCTCGTTATAAAAAGCATGCAGAAGCTGTGATACTTGCCAAAGGGGGCGCTATTAAGTATTGACCATGCAGGTTGCCCAAACCTATGCTTCAGGCCTTTTTCTTTTTTTGTTATTATAAAACTGTAACAGATTGAAGTTAAAAAGTAATCTTGCTTAAAATATTGAAATGTGTCATGTTTAACTTGTCTTTTGGAAATCAGGTCATCTTTTCCTTGCTTAGCTATTCACAGTAAGAGAAATTTTGACCAGGAGTGCCCAAACTTTTGCATACAACTGTACTTCTAAATATGTTAAAGCAAAAATACCAAACAAACAAACAAACAAACAAAGAAAAGCCTTGTCTCTTACTCATTAGTTTAAGAGCAATGAGCCTTAGCATACTGTAGTTGATTTCTATATTTCTGAAGTGCTGGCTGTGACTCTTTTACAAGCTGTATGGGCTGCTTTAATGGTCCCATTGTTATGGTTTGTCAACCCTGAAGAACCGACTATTTCACTCAAATTAAGACGTCAATTTCAAACAGAATTACATGAATAAACACCTTAGAAGGAGAAACAAAGTTTTGACATTTTTTCACTTCTTTTATTTTTCAACAGACCATTTTATGTATACTTCTAATCTTAACATGTCTGAATAACAACTTTTCATGATTGCGATAGCATTATTTTTAAGTAGACCACCTACGAAAAAGAAAAACAAAAGAAGAAAGAAAGAAAATGCTCAGTTCAATGAAGTAATCTATAGGGTAATTCTAGAGAATTGCTACAGAGGAGACAATGGCTGACAGGAAAAATCCCTGAACCTGATGTCAGCTTACATTTCAATACACACATGCAGAGGCTCTAAATAACTTCAAAGAGAAGAGAAATATATAATGGTGATGGAATAACACTGAGTTAATTCCTCACTTAGTCAACGTCTGCTCCAACTAACAAAAGCTCTCATGAGACATCAAGAGCAATAAAGAACTCTTTCTTTCAACACGTCACCTGAAAAGACTCTCAAAGAAAAGAAAGAGAGAAATGAATCAGAGCCAGCACTCTTAATGCTTTCTTACACTTATTCAAAGATAATGACCCATGAATGTGTCATGCTAAATTATTTATTTTTCTGTCACGTCCTTGCCTTGTGCCTAATCAAATTCAACTATGGTCTTATAAGTGTAGAACATTCTGTTTGGCAGAAGGCCTTAAGATTAAAAGAAGAATTTCAAAGTATTAAACTTAGCTTTACAGAGAAAAAAAAATATATTTTATTTCAATGACAGTGAACTTCTCTTTGAATGTTAATGCAATGTGGAGTGGCCATGCCATCCATTTCATTCGGAGCTCAACACTCATTGCTCAAGTCAATGATGAGATTTCCATCAGGAACAAAAAGGTGCCATATCAGATGAATAGAGAAACTGACTCAAGAGTGAATAGCTGAACAAGTAAAAATAAAAGTTAAAACAAAATCATAGACACTAAATCCTGAACTGTGGTCACACTGAACAAGTAGACAGCAGCTTTTACAATAGATGCATGGATGGATGGATGGATGGATAGAGGTGAATGAAATGATAAATGGATGGATTGATGGATGGATAGAGGTGAATGAAATGATAGATAGATAGATAGATAGATAGATAGATAGATAGATAGATAGATAGATAGATAGATAGAGGGATGTGAATGGATGGATGCCTCATCAGCTCCTGTTTTACTGCTATTGCCCTACAACCATACCAAACCCCCTTCAGACACATTATGGCCATTATGAGCTCTGGGTCAGGACAATACTTACTTATTTCCCAGCTCACTTCTAAAAGAGAAAGGATTCGGTTCTGAATGGCTGCTCTAAATCAAATGTTTGACCTACTGTAAAAAGGTCTATTCAACATAGTCAAAAAAAGATGACTTAGTATGTCAACTGCAACCATCAAAGACACATTATCAATGGCTAAGAGACATTGGCTGTTTTCAAAATCACATCTATACTATTTATTCTAAGTATGATGTATAATTACGTATGGCCAGTTTATCTAAATGATGCCTGTTTGGAAATTTGATGCGATGTATTTGGAGATGTAAGAGCTGCTGGTCAGGTCAGATCGTATTTGATACATCCATGTTGCTAAAGTATACCTTTTTTTCTGGTGTTTGTTTTGTTTTTGTTGTTCTTCAGTCCTCTTTTTGTGCCCGGGGAACAACGAGATCATTATAAAAAATAACTGAACTGTTTAAAAGTCATCCAGTCCTTCAATATAACCTTCACCGTTAAAAGCCTTTTTACTGTATATAATACATTATAATTCCCTCTCTGATAATAATATGTATTTCACATTGCTCTGAAAATTTATTTTTCAAACAACTGTATTTATTCAAGTTTCTCACCAAAATCTACATTTTTCAGGATTATGTTTCAACACATCATAAAAACATTATAATTCCCCTTTTGCCCAAATGCTCATTTTCACTGAGTAGATCTTGAATACATCACTATGTAACTTAATGCAACCTATGTCAGCAGTTAGTTCTGGCCACTGGTTGCTAACAGCTAACAGCTGATGTGTTGATAGTGAGTTTACTGCATCCTTTCATCCCAAAGGCATACCAGAATAGCTCTCTATTCATCCCAAATCTGTTTTCTATTGTATCAGGACAATGGGACACCATTAGCCTAGAGCCCTGCTTTTTAGCCTCCACAAAATTGATGTGACACAAGGAAAAAACATCAGCCACTGCCATCTGTAAATGTCATCTTATTTGCCGATAAGGCCAATGGCAGTCGGATATCTGCTGACACAAATTTGCCGATAAATCAGTGGATCTCTGTGAGGAACAGGTGAAAACACACCTTGGTGGGGCAGACCATCACACAGATGGGAAAACACACAAAGGCAGGAAGTGAAACCAGACATCACACATGAGGTGACTATGACAAAATGAAGAAACAGAAACATGACCTAAAAATAATAAATAGCCTAAAAATATATACATACTGTACACACACATGCATATGTATTATATATATATATATATATATTTAGCCAAATAGCACAGAGCAGGACCGTGACAACTTGCACCTGATAATCTTCAATGTTGGGATGTACAAGGGTACTATGTGTACCAAATATTTGATTTGTAGTGTAGACAGACCTATATGTCTAATGATTTTCAGCAAAGATTTGTTTCAAGGAGTATGCAGGTTTTTCTTCTGGCAAGTTTGACTATGCACTAGCTGCTCCGTGTCTGTAGTTACGGGAGTTCTCACAGTGAAAACACAGCTACCAGCCATTGGGCAATACATTGAATTAAAGGCTAGGCTCATATTTTCCGAGTCTTTGTATACTTCTATACAACACTTACATGCCGATATATACATACACAGGGTTTTCTTGCTGTACTCATCCCTTCTGTTCATACTGTGTTCACAGATCCCTTCCTAACATGATTCCAAAGGAATTGAAGAGGGACAAAATTCACAGTCTGGGAATTGTGGAAAAATACAGTATATTTCAACGTTTATCTGAAGTTAATTTGAGGCTTCAACAGACTTGAATGTATCAAATTACCCGGACAGTGTTTGCAAGGGAATTCTAAAAGACTTAACTCTGGTGAAGCCCCGTATTAGCTGCAGATACACTTTAGAATGTATATTTATTCAGAATGAGAAAAGTGGATTTGTCCTCCATCACCTATATTGGAAGCACACAGGAAGGTGTCTCAAAATACACACCCAGCAGAAATAAAGTATAATAAAAATACCCTGAACCAACATGCAGTAACACAGCAGCAGTACAAATAGACCTCAGTAGTATTGCTAGCAAAATGGCAAATATGCAAGATAGCACAAAAAACTAAATGTAGCACAGATATGAAGGAGCATTATAGCATGATGTGAAAGTGATGTAAAGCTGACTATGTGAATAAAATGTCAGAATGTGAGGGTAGAAGCAGAGTTTAGGAGATGGCAGAATTCAGTTGGATGATGGCTCTGTAAGAGAAAGACACTGAGCCTGATCTTTCGGACTCACACACCTCTATCACAGGTGAGGAAAGCAAAGGCAGCTTTATTTGTCACACATATTTATAGTGTGTAAGTGTGTAATATGAGACATTTAAAAAATAAGACAAAGAAATTGTATGAAATAAATAATATGACGGACTAAAGGAACACAAACACCAAATCACAAAGCAAAAATAAAGTGTAAAATAATTAAATTTAAAGCAAACCAAAACTGAGTTAAAAGCAGTGGCAGAAAACTAAGCTTAAAAACAGATTCACCACATTTGGATCAACAGATCAGAGTCAGCCTACACCAAGCTAGCGATATGGCGTTGTGTGTGTGTGTCTGTGAGCAGCTTTTCTGCCCCCTTGTGGCCTTCAGTGACCTAAGTTTAAGGCAGAAGTAGCATTACATTGTGCCACTAAGACAAATGTCTTAGAAGGAGGGTGGTTATTAATGAGATAAAGCCTTCATACAACAGATCTGCAGCAAAGAGTAAACAAAGTACAGCTGGATTGTTGTGACAGATCACTGTTCAATACCAACAAACAACAAAACCTGTTGTGTTTTAGCACCAAACATGGCTGTTTTTTAGCAACCCATCACTGTTTAATCAGTGGTAACAGTGCCACAAAAAGCAGTTGTTTGTTTTGATCAAGACATTGCTTCTTTTGCTTCTTATTTTAAGACAAAACAATCTTTTCCAACCATAACCAAGGGTTTTTTTTTTGTTTCTCGACCTAACCACACTTTCACCACTGCTTTGTTGAAATGTAAAGAAATGTAAAGTATCATAATAATGCAAAAATGTAATGTGTCCATGGTTTGCAGAAAGGTAAGATTCCAATAGGATGTACCTCCGGAATTTTTTACTGCACGGCAAGCATTGGGTGTTGTGTTTAGAGTAGCTGTTAGCAAGGTTATCTTGAGTTGTTTTGACCATGTAAGACCTACATTTGATGCAGTGGGTTCTTATTGTCATGGGATACAACCTCAGTCAGGTAGGTTTTACATACTAACAAAAGTCATTGCCCACTGTGCATTTTATTGTTTCTCATCGGAGAGCTATTAAAAAAAAAAAACAAAAAAAAAAACTTGCAATGGTGAAAAAACTGTTCTGCCCCATTCTCAGTCTCTGGATTGCTAAATTGAAATGTATTGATAGTTTGCTTTTGAAGGTGCATTCATGTATGTGCATGTAGCCTATGTCACAGACTTCATATAAAGATGGACGTCATGACAGCTCCCCAAAAGTAAAGCCAAAACATCATAGTCGCCCCCTGGTGGCTGGCTGAAGTAGAGGTCATAAAGCCAACCCCCTCCATGTTGGGACATGGGCCAAACTTAAAACTCAAAGTACACATCAAATACCTTTTTTTCCAAAGATGGGTTATGCCATTGTAGGTGTTTTTTTTTTTTATCACCCTCATGTTTGTTCAAGTGTTCGTTTTTCTGATAAGTTTGGCTTTAAAGCTATAGTTGGTAATCCTGTTCAGAAACACTTTTTGTTATACTGGGTGAAATGGTCCTTCCATCCTGAGAGTAGTCAATACATAATGTGTTCAGAAAAAGGAACGAAAAAAATCCGACCTCTGTGGCAGCTGTAGGCCTGTAAAAACCAATCCCTTCCATTTGGTGTGAATGGAAAGAACCAATCAGATGCCTTCATGTCTCGTCTTTATATATTGCTCTGGTCCTGCGCACGCCCCCCTCTGTTCCTCCTTCCTCCCTGCGCGCACTCATCACGTGTCACTGTTGCCGGAAATATTCAGCACACTCCTCAGCAGAAATACCAAGTTAGCAGGAGAATAAGTTTGCTGCACAATGGCAGAGAAAATGCAGCCAAAAGTACCACTTCCAGTGTTACTTGTAATGGCTCACCCCACTAAACAGGCTGAGAAGAGAAAGTCGGAGGCAGAAAAAGCTGCGACGAAAAAGGCTTTGGATAAAGCGAGAGGACAAACCAGAGTCAACCAACATCGCAGCTTTTGAATGGTGGAGACAACTGAGGGAGCTGAAGGGCCTGAAAAGTGATGCAGAGGTTGCTGTCTTTCTGTTAGACAGGTAATTATTTGTTTGCTTTGGGGGATTTGTTATTTTCATGAAATATGTAACGTTAGCCAACTTAGCTACTTTTGTAGCTCGTATTAGCCCAATGCTAACATTAGCTTCTCTGTCGGTGTACTGCAGGATGCGCGTTCAAGTGTGTGGGGGCGTGGCTTTGGATGGAGCACTGACGGGAGGGGGAGGAGGGTGGTGGAGCTTAGAGGAGGTGCCGCTTTCAAATCTGGCTAGCTCTCCAACATTACCAACTATAGCTTTAATTAGCTATGTGGTGATAAAAAAGGGGCTTTGACATCATGATTGACAGTGGTGTGTGCCAGTCATTGTGCTCATGATTAATGGTGCTGCCAGCGATTGGTCATACAGGTGTTTGGGGGAACAAGGTGGCAGCAGCTGTATCCGGGATATTTTGGCTTCACTTTTGCGAAGTGGTACAGTGGTAGGAAGTGGAGACGCATTGTCCATCTTTGTATGCAGTTACTGGTGCATGACTACAGTGCTTTCCCACCCCCCACCCTCAAAAAAAATAAGCCATGGTGTCATTTGAACACATTCTTTCTCACTGCAATCACCAGTGGAATTTGGCATCTGGAAGCAGCAGTTCAAAGTAGCTGAACAACACAGCTGCCGCACAAACCCATGGAGACGCAGTGTCAGTGGACACTGATGGATCTATTAATGAATTCATCTCAGGGAAGAACCAAGAGGAGAAGCATTTGCCATGTCAAAGCAGTTTCAAAGATAAAGACACCTTTGTCATTGTAAATATTTGGGTCTAAATGATAATAGGCTCATGTATTCCTCAGTGTTAGATATACTGCACTAGATACTGGTGTGACTAGATGGGCTCTCTTGCTTGTACAAGTGCATATAAGCATAATATGTGTGTAACACTTTGTTTGCCACAAGGTCGTTTAAAGACAGACACATAGACAGTATGTTCTACAACAGAGTGCCATTACTGATGATGTGGATGATGTTACTAATGATGGTTTAGTTGGACGTAAAACAAAACAAAACAAAACAAAAATTGGAAGTGGCAGTGCAGCATAAGGATAACTGTTAACTCCAATCACAGATGCAGAGCATATACACATTGGAGGTGTATAAGCATGTTTTACAGCTGGGGTCCCAAATAGAGGTGAATGATGACGTAGGTGTAGACGGGAGCATACCTATGTTCCCCGGGTTCTATGTTCCCCGGGTCCTATGTTCCCCGCTTTGTATGGGACCCCAAAAGGGTCCTATGTTTTTCGATGTTCCCCGTTCCCATACAAAGCGGGGAACATATTTCCTTTTGGGGAAAGCGCTCTTATGTGTATTTTGAAAGTTTTGGTGGTTCTTTTTGTGGTGGCTAATACTTGCGAGTCACTCATTGGGATCAGGATATCAACTCACCAGTCTGTAAACTCTCCTCCTGCTACTTCTGCTAGCTACCTAGCTACCCAGGTTGAGATTTTCAAATGTAAACATCATTAAACATCAAGGAAAAGATGGAAAAAAAATTAGCACCAGCTGAACTAGCATCCTGCTAAACATTGTACAGGTGCTGGAAATAAACTGGTCGACCTTTATGCCACATCAGTTTTCAACAGAATATCAGAAACTGTAATATCCCTGGTTTCACCAGAACTTGGCTAAATCCTGGACAGTGCCATTTAGTCAGGAGGCTGTTCTCTGTATGCTGATCTGACAGAGTAAAGGACTCTGGTGAGAGAAGGAGAGGAGGCATGTGCTTTACAGTGAATAAGAACTAGTGTGATGGCGGGAATGTGAGGTGCTGTCCTGTTCCTGCTGTGGCTTACTGCTATATGCTGTTCAGAGGGGGCTGCAGTATGGTGCCTCCTGTGTTCTGGAGACAAGACCAAATGGCTATCTTCTTGAGGTTGGAATGTGTGGACACTTCAATCATGCCACAACCGGAAACTTTGGATTACCAGAACCATCCAGAAACATTAACAATTATAAAGCAGCAGCCAACAAGAACTAATTTACAGTACACAAGTTAAAGGAGCTGATGGGTGTACCTTGTATAATTCCATGTGACAATAAAATTCTGGTTGGTTGATTGATTGATTGATTGATTGATTGATTGATTGATTGAACTATTCCACAATCCTGCACATCTTGTTGAACTGTAGGAAATTATCATCCATATGAAAAACAACATGTTAAAAACATTTTCATGTCATTTAGCTTTATTGCCTGTATAAAAACCTTGTTATTATTGTTTTTGTGTGATTCAACCATGGGGGTAAAAAAAGGAAGTTCTACAAGAGCACATCCCGTTGATATACAGACACTTAGCATGAAGCTAGCACTTGACCTTGAGGATGAGATCAGATTATCGCTCACATGAAAATGGCAACGTGCTTGAATTTGCTGCCCTGCAACCACAGTCCTGCTGACGATAAATAATTCTCAGCAGGGGTTCCAGATGTACACTTGGACCTCGCCTGCCTGAATTCAGCTGATAAATGGTTCCAATGTGAACAACTGCAGGCTGCACCTTAGTGAAGCAGGGGGAGAAAAGATGATTCTCTACAAAGACAGATGCCTCATACATATTTAAATACAGGTAGGACGAGGAGAACAAGAGGTGAGAGCTAACCCTCTAGTGGATCCCAAATTATACCAGTTAATATAAGGCTCCTACTCAGAAAATATTTAGATAATGAAACATGAAGAGAATGGAGCAATGTGTTATAGAGCAGCATTAAAACCAGTGAATGGCCTTCCCTTTGCTTTAATTTAATTTCTATTTATGCACTTTGTTTAACTTATTTCATTTTATGTCTGTTTTAAAGCTATAGTGTGTAACTTCTACAGGTCCGTAAATGTCCGTTTCACCCAAGCCACTACTAGAGGAGATGACACAAAGCTGATTAAGCCGATCGGCTCCTCTAACATCTCGCGGTATTTTTCAATATATATCATTTTTAGTTTGCGTGTCGACCGGCGACATTCCCGCGCTGGCGCACAGGAAATGCTTCCTCACAACAAGAAGGGAGGGGGAGGAAGAGCGGAGAGTGTCATAGCAAGAGGTAGAGCGCAGGTAGAAAGAGAAAGCAACATGGCGGAGAAGCGGCCGAGACACGGTTCAGAAGTGGATCCTACCACAAAGAAAAAGCCTGGACGTTCGGCTGAAGGTCTATTATCAAAGAAGGAAAGTGACCGACGGAGAAGGCAAACAAGGATTTGTATTGGCATCCTGACGAAATTGGGCTGAGGGCAGACACGGATGTTGCCTTGCTGCTGTTGGATAAGTAAGTGACTTGGTTTATAATTATATTATGAGTAATATGTGTTGCTGTTACATGTACTGGACCTAGTACTTTATTATTTTCTTGGAAATGGTGCTATGAACGTAATGTAATGTTAGCAGCCTGGTGTTTGTCACGTCATGTAGCATTGTGTACATGGTGTGAAGCGAGTGTTACTCTGTGTACACAGTGTGTGGCGACTGGCAAGTGTTACTCTGTGTACACGGTGTATGGCGTTGGTACCGTTCATAATTGAACTGATACGGTACCGGTACCGGTATCTGGAATTCGGTACCGGTACCAAACGGTACCTTATTTCGGTACTTTTTAACCCTATGGGCCTAGGCCTTTTTGGGGTATTTTTACTGCCTTTACTTTTAAGCTCATATCACAGTCATTATAAAGGCTACATACACATGCTATATCTTGTTTGTTTGTTTTTTCAGGACAATCTGAGCTAACCAGATTTGCCATCATTCCATGTCCTTCTATGTGCCTGTATTTTAATTTAATTTTTATATCAATGAAAAAAACAAATCCGTGTGCCTAAATTCTTACATTTTTACATGTATCTCAGCATAGCAAGTTGGAAGTTGACATATTCTGCCATATATGAAGAGGGGAGACTCTCTGGAATCTGGCAATAAAAGAACCATGATGCTGGGACATTCTGTCACTTCACAGCTGTCCAAAACATGTGGTTTGTGCCAGGCGGACACGATTGCCAGTATTTTTTCATTATTGCAAGAAATTCCATTGACTCATTCACAAGTCAAAAATGTGTTTTATCTGAAAGAAACATGCAATATTTACATCTAAGATCATAGAAAAATAGTCAACCAAGTGCAATGATGTCTTCCAAGATAATATTTGTTTTTCAGTTTCAGTTATATATTGGGGGGACATTTTGGGCATTGGTGGGGGGGCACGTGTCCCCCTCAATGTATATGGTGACTACGGCCCTGTCACGCATGCATAATTAGGCTACAGTTGTCTGGGTGCGCAAAGGTGAAGTGCGCTTGTCTTGTCATACAAAGTTGGATGGAGTGTCAACTGGACAATATGGAGATATTTGCATCTTGAAAGTCGGACTACAAATGTCGATAGACAGGGAGAAACACACGCAAGCCTAAGACGTGGTAAGATACGATATTCCTCACTATAAGTGACTGATAACAAGATCTGTATAATGGATTGTAAAGAAATTCGTCAGGTTTTTATTTTGTAGACAATTGATCTAGATTTATAGCATGATGGGATGACAGCACAATGATGTGTGTGGTCCTGCACTTTCATGTGATATGCGTGGCATTTCTGTGCGTGCCTGCGTTCGCGAGTAATCCATCCAAGAGTAATGTGTGTGCAAAGCTGTATGAAAGCTCTGTTATACATCATTTTATTGTAAATTTATCAATTTTTTTCCCTGTGAAAACATTGGATTACCGACAAGGCTTGCCCTTGTTGGAAAGCTACAGTTCTGCTGTTTCCGCTGATATGCATGGCTTCTCGCTATGACGCACGGTCGCAGAGAAAATCCACAGAGAAGAACGGGTGTGAATTTGGACGCACTATGCGTCGTTCGGGCCCATAGTCTAAACTTCTCAGTTTCAACATTTTATTGAGAACATTTATGAACAGTGCTGCACGTTAAATTTTGTCTGCACATTTTTTTTGTCGCCATTGTTGCTGAGTCTGAGGTGCGAGTGATGCGCTCTCGCTCCGCCTCCACCTCAGGTACCGAAATTTGGCACCGATTCATTTTAAGTGAATCGGTACTCGGTAGAACCGACGTGAATCGGTACCAAGTACAAAAAGTACCGAATTTCGGTACCCAACCCTAGTGGCGAGTGTTACTCTGTGTACATGGAAGTGCCGCCGGCTTATTAGCTGTAATAACGCATTATCCGCTGGGAGGCGACAGAAGTTACACGCTATAGCTTTAATACCACTGTGTCGTTGTTGATGAGGGGAAGTGTGATTGTTGTTTTTTGTATTTATGAGCTGCTGGGCACTATATATAAACACACTATAGCTATCCATTTATTTTGCGATGATCTGAGATGATTTATTTATTTTCATTATCAATAGACATGGTGAAATGTACCCAACATTAGGTGAGTACTTCTGTAGAAGTGAGAATCAGGCTGTGCCATCATGAATTTACTGGGCCCTGGGACAGGTGCCACCTTTCTCCAGCCCTGAACTCATGTACTGCTAAGCTGCCTAAATCCTACTTCTACCCAAGCAAAGAGCAGATATTTGGCTGTCTGGCCTGACCTTATATCTACATTGTATCAGCTTAGGCTACACTACATTGGCTGGTCCCACCGGCTTTACAGACAGTTTCATCTGAATGCCATGGTCCACTCAGTAGTCTAGCCATCATCCCTGCTTTTCTGCACTGGTCTTAAAAATAGTTACCAGAAAACATCTCCACACCTTTCTCAGCCAAAATGCACCTTTCAACCATCCATGAATCCATGCCTCACCCAAGCACAGAGCAGATACTCTGTGGCTTGACCTATGCTTATATCTACACTCAGCAGGGTTCCTACACATTTTCATGGAGAACATTCCAAAACTTTGCATGAATTTTGAAGGACCCACAAAATTTCCATAACCATTCACAATGTATAATGCAAACAATGCTCCATCTTTAAAATGCGATATCATTTAAAAGTAGAAGTGGGGCATAGCATAGGTATCCAAACTTTGGGATTCATCACCCTACACGTTATATAACTGTTGTATTTTTCTCTCATTCAGTCATATCAGATTCAAACTCCATTAAAACACAATTCCAGCTAGCTGGCATACATGAAGGGAGAGATGGAACACAGGAAGACAGTGAAGAAATGTATGCGATTGTGAACAAATGGTAGTCAAACATTATCGCATGTAGAGCTACGTTATGTGACCAGCTACTGAAAATAAATTTGCCAAGGTGTTCCTTACGTGGAGGGTTATCCAAGAAGATTTCACTACACACAACAGAATTCCATGACTTTTCCAGGTTTTCCATGACTGTGGGAAGCCTGACTCAGTGGCCACTGTCTTTGGTGGACATGTACACTTTATTGCAATCTGGTAGAACTGCTCTGTCTATGTTGTCTGTGAGGTCATAGTGATTGTGTTGTACTGGTATGCATTACATTGATAATGTAGTTTTTTTTCTAATATTCTGACCCATTTAGGAATGTAAATTGGGAGGTTTATAATGGGTTTAACGACAACACAATTTTGGTGTCGGAGTGACTTTGTTGGAACCGTTTAACAGCTCAGTGTTGGATGTAAGCTGCTGTGTTAGCTCATGCTAACCCAACAGACTTTGAACAGACCATTGGCGAGGAGGAGAGCGGCTCCAGAGATGCTGGTTCAGTGCTAAGTGTAAGCTGTGTGACAGATTACACTGACTTTTATAAATATATATCTCCAGTTTTAAATCTGTTAGAGCTAGTTTGCTGTTTTTGCACTTCTGTTTCATAATGCTTTGGCAGGTGTTGTCTTTGATTCAGAGCCTATTATTATGAGCATTTATGAAGGTCTATAATTTATCCATAATAAGAAAGAGTGTCACATACTGTTATTATGCCAAACAAATGAACAAACAGAAACCCATTCAACCAAACCTCCCGTGATTAAAAACATGCATAAAACACTCAAAACCTTTAGAAAATATTTCTCATTTACAAATTAACTATCGCACTATCACTTTTTTTATTTTATTTTTTTAAATTGCCGTTGCTTAGTACCGAAACTCCAGAGCCCAAAAAATGTCTTCGGGGCAGGCCTACATTATTTAGTGAATGGGGACAAAGCATCTGAGACACATACTACCTGTTCTTGCAAAATCTCCCCTCAGTCATCAGGCTTCCCTGCTATCAAACACACATTGTCAGCAGCACATTATCCAGTGACCAGGTGTTGGGGCCACAAATGAATACAACACGTTCTTATCAATTTACCACAGTATTTGAAAACAGAGCTGTAGAATGTGATCCTTGAAGTGATGTTAAATTGCCTGTTGATTTATAATTTAAAGAACATTTCTCTTCAGAGAGCAGAGAAAGAGACAGCAGCAGATGATGGAGAGGTGAACAGTGCATGACCTGATTCTGAAAGTTTTGTGTGTATGTGTGTGTCTGTGTATTTATGTTTGTGTGTGTTTCAATAAACTAAGACCTACATAAATGTATTTACCTGCTTTTCTAACTCTAATCAGTAAATGTTTCATGATAGCAGTTGTGAAGCATTCTGTTTCTACTCAATACTAATACTTAATTTAGAACTAATTGCCGGCGGGTGACTGTGTGTGTGTGAGCTTGGTGAGTGTGGGCCCACTGGTATTTTATTTGATTTTATTTAAAAGGAAAGGGATAATTGAATATCAGTTGAATATTGTGTTTATCCAATTTAAAAGTATTATTGTGGAAGTTTATATGTGAGTTTAAGAGACTAACAAGTGGTCTAAAGAGACTGAATTATATTTTATTTTAAAGAAACACTGCATTTTATTTGTTTGATATCTTTCTCTAAAAGTAAATAACTGAGTTTACTATTCTTACCACTGATTCCAGTGTGATTTTTGGTTATTTCATTCATTAAAGGTGTTTAAATACAGGTTAAAATCAGTGAAGGTTTTAAAGGAGAAGGCACTTGGGTTTAAAGGAACTGATTAAAGGATTATTACCGTGCTTAGATTTACAGTTAATTTGCAGTGAATAAAAGACTCAAGACACATAAAAAAGTTTAAAAGGTAACAGAGAACAGATTACATCACCTAACTATTAGTTATTGTATATTATTTTATTTCAGTTAAAGAACTCAGGGCCCTTCCCTGAGTTTATATTAGGGGATAACTGGGCTACAGAGATAATTTCACCAATTCCTGTAAGATGGTACACCAAAGACAAATTAAATTTTCACCAATAACTGGAAGCTGTGTGCACATGCTGCTCAACAAGTCTGACGCCAATGGGCAAGATGGATGCGCAATAATTAAGGGCCAAAAATTCTGTTATTGAAAGGCCACACCCATTGCACCATGAGTTTGATTGACAGCTCAATGTACTCTACACAAAAAGCCTAAAGAACCATTAAGGTCCCCCTTACTAGATATTCCACCATTTTGAATTGTTTGAAAACGTGATGTTTGACATCCCCTCCTACACCGGTATGGTTTGTACCAAATATTCTGTGGGTCATTGTTGATTGGAGCTTATCAAAAGTTTGTTGATATCCTATTGCATTTTCAAGATTGTGACCAATAAACTTTAGAGGGGGCATGGCTCAGTAAATAAATAGAGCTAACTTCACAACCGTTGAGCCAATCATCACAAATCTTGCAGGGAATGTCAACATATGTACTAGCTACACACCCTAAAAGTTTCATTCAAATTGACCACTAGGGGGTGCCACAAATGCAAAACATGGGCATGGCATGACACAAATTAAAATATTAAAAAGAAATCGACTGCTCAGTAATTATAAAATTTGCAGGATATCTTGAATAATAATGCTGAACCACATGTGTAAAATTATTTTTTTAATTACTCAACAGGGGGTACCACCAGTTCCAAATACATGCACAAAACTTGGCCATCAATCAGNCAAACATAAACATATATATATATATATATATACATATATATATTGTAAACTGAACAAGATTATTTACACAAACAGAATATATACAATCAGGGTGAATGGGGTTATTGCACAGTGACAATTTGTCCAAACATTACCAAGCTCAATAGACTCTCTGGTTAAACTATAGAAATATGTCCTCAAAATGTGTCTGCAATTAAACAATAGGGGTGAACAGTGTTGCCAAAGAAGAGCGTGGCCAAGCACAGATTTGGATGAAGGAGCATCTATCTGATTGTCATAAAAACTTGATAACTATCTTTTTTCCAGGTTTCCCAAACTGTCAACAGTCTTGATCCTTCATAGATTTCAACTTCAGACAGTTAATGTTGGCTTGAAACCCTGGAACTGTGGCTATATTTAACATTATACAACAGTTAGTTCTGGCCCTGCAATCTGATTGGTCGAGAGACAGTAAAACCGTGATGATATTGGAGTACAACATCACGGTTATTTCACTGTGTATGTATCACTCCGCCTCACAGCTGATTGCAATCAACAATCAAATCAAAACTGACGGTTAGTGTCAGTTAGGTCAGCAGTTGCGTTGTAGGCTAATTAATTCATCCACTCTCAAACAGCCAAAAATATGGATTTATTTCCTAAAATAAGTTTTGAATTGAACTATGAATGGTCATCAGAGGAAGATGAGGGAGAGGAGAAGCTGAATCCATCTGAGCACACATCCAGGTTTGTCAGTGTTTCATCAGCTGAGCTCAATGACTTGGAGAAAAGCACAGCCATGATGATATACGAGTATAACATCACTCCCTCTCGTGTGATATTGCTTAATTATAATACACCTAAAGTGTACAAAACAACTCTAGAGGTGCACATTTCATTTTTTTCAATGGTTAGAATGTGTACTTTGAATATAAATATGATGTCAGAATGCATAAAAAAAGCATAAAAATAGAGCTTGTTCATAAAAAATAATTCTAACTCGTACTGAGTTTTGTTAAGCTAAATAACAAGTTGCCATCAACAACAGCAGCATGCAGCCTAAACCCACCTAACAAACAAAGTCTATTCACACACCATAGACTTCTATCTACATCATCACAAGTGAACAGTATAAGTTTCAGATAATTATCTTTGCTCCAGCCGCTCACCTTTCTTTTAACCTACAGCTGTTTACTGGAACTGGCTGCAATGTCTGCCTTGTTTTTTACTGCCTTCTTCAGGCTCTGCCCTCTTATACCAGGATCAGTTCACAGGGACAAAAGTGATCCTCAAACAAAACCCTGGCAGCCAACCTCCCCGATGTGGACCTCAGGTTTTCAGTCACACTCCTCTGACTCTGCTTCCTCTGATTTATTTGTAAATTTTCCCATAAAACATCTGTGATGTCAAACTGAAATAGTGTAAGGTCAGCAGTTTGTTATTGATGAATCTCCCCAGAAGAGGTAAGTAGTTGGAAAAACTCATGTAATGAAGAGATAATGCAGCAAATGAGAGCAGTGAGTGAAGAGTGAGCATGTCCTGACAATGATAAGAGGACAAAATGGCCTTTTATCACAAGGTAATAAGGAGCAGTGGAGAATGCTTCACCAGTGAGGGCATCAATGATCTAGACATTCTGTTGGGGCATCTGGGCCCTCATCATCTTCATTTTCATCTGACGCTCAGTGTGTTAAGTTGCTGTCTCAAGAGCACCTGTGATGTGGAAATGCTTGAATTGATTTTTTCGCTTGCCAACCCTCCCTTTTCACTGCCACTGTCTTGAAAGATGCTTGACTCAACAAAAGACTTGCATGGTACTATGATCTGAGGGCCTCATTTGCACTGTGTGTCAATAAAGATGTTCTTCACTAATTGTGCTGGGGATCATACTGAGGTGTCCTAGCTCTAAACAAACTATGACACTGTATGTATGTAACTGAAATTTTCCACATAAGCTGGCCAAAAACGATTTCATCTTACACACAGAAGCTGTTGAATAGATTTAAATGGTAAAGGGCACCTAATTTAAATTTACATTTTTACAGTTTGGTTGTTTACCACGTAGTAAGTGTGTCAGTTTAATCACATTCTACAGGTGGTACAGCACCACAAAGAGAATACTGTAATAATCCTTGATTTTTAATTGGAAATATGTGCCAGGTCCTAAGCAGATTCACAAAGCCCAAGTGAATAGGGGGTATTTACTAACAGTCAAATTGCATTTGTCCTTGTTTACTAAAGTGCTTCACCAAGGTTTTGCACAGGTAAAATTGTAGGAGAGCAGCACCACTGACAGTTGAGTCTCTGTGTTCACTTAAAGGCCCTATCACACCAAGCCAACAGTCAGTCGGCCATCGGTCAATTTTAGGCTGTCTGTGAGCATCTGTTGTCCTAGTCTTTGCGGTGTGTCTCTCACTGTTGGCCCTCATCGGCCCTTGTTGGATTTTGCACAATGTAGGAGGAGACAAAGGAAAGTGAGGGAAGTAAACAAAGAGCTAAAGTCAAGAGGAAGTAAGACCAAAGCAAAATTAGGTAAGGTAAGATTATTTTTCTTTAGCCACTGAGCTTTTTAGTACAAACATTTCCTGATGGTTTGTGTTATTGTTCACTGGTGCACAGTATATATGCTCTGTTCTTTCAACATTGGATTGTGTTGTTAATGTGTTAACTGAGATACACAAAGTACCTCAGTGATAACTGTTAAATCATTTTATTTTAAGGAAAGCAGACAGGCGAAAAAAATAATAATTCAAAAAATTTCAACAAAAAAAAAGGATGTTAGAAATTCTATATGAGTTAAGAAAAAATATTTAGATATAGATAAAAGTACTTCTGGGTCTGAAAATACATCTTTCCACTCCATTGGATGTTACATGCCAAAGGGTACACCTAAATGTCCACTGCGGTGGACACCAGTGGAACTCAATATAGGTCCACAAAAATACATGCCTGGCACTGTAACGGATCTTCCTGTAGGCAACCACCTAGGGCACCAAACAGAAGAGGGGCAATGAAATTGATTCAAAGCTGCAGTCTGGGATTCTGATCTGATACACTTTTTGTCAAATTTAGCAAATACCTCCTCATGGTCTGTCCATTCTATGTGAGAAAGAAAAAAAAAGAAGAAGAAAAAAAACGCCTTCATGCTCAGTCCTGACTCTGTAAATGGAGAACAAACCAAGTAACCCGACTGAGCCACAGAACACTGCCAGCTACACTCTTTCAGTTCCTCACACATGAGGAACGGGAGCAACACCACGATGGTAATGAAACATAAATAGCATCCAAGATATTATCAGAGCTTCTGAAGGCGCATTGATGGGGGGGGTGTATTTGTTGGTGTAGGTGTTGAGTTCAAATATCAACAATCTTTCTCCACAATCACTGACCACCTTTAAATGATCCACTCAGCAACACAACACCAGACAAGAGCAGCAATGTGACTGTGTCTCCTTTTGTCCACAGAATTGCACTGTTTTGCCTGAATTTGTATTTTACCAGACTGTTACCAGCCCAGAGCAGCTCCAGTTCAGTGCATTGTAGATTTTATCAGATCAAGATATGGCCGTGGACGGGAGCCTCCGTGTTGCGCTCTCTACTACTTTGACTGTTTTTGTTTACTTGTTCAGTTTTCAGCTCTCCCTTTCTGATCACATTCACCACAAAGGAACTTTTGAACATTTGACAAATCAAGTTTTTCACCACTTTTTCCATAAGTTTTTCAGAGACTTCTGTTAGAGGAGCTGCAGCTCTCTATGGGACTTGCAGGAGACGCGCTCCTGTCAATACATCTGGCAAATGTCTGCTCTTTGGTCAATAATATGGATGAACTGCTGTTTCTCAACAGAGCAAACAGACATATCCAGATCTGCTGCCCTGTGCTTCACTGAGATCTGGCTTGGAGAGCTCATCCCGGATAGCTCACTCCATCTGCCGGCCTTCCAATTTCTGCTCCAGAATATCTCTCTATATTACCAAAAGTCGGTGTGCAGATGTGACAGGGTTAAAGAAATCATGCAGTCCTCACTTAGAGGCTATTTTCATTAACAGTAAACAGTACACAGTAAATAGTTTACATCACACCTCAGGCCTGTGTTAATGAGGCGTTTCATCACCTGGCTGACCAGCTAACTTTGATGAAGTACAAACATCCAGGCTCCCTGCTTGATGTTCTTGGAGGCTTTAACAGAGCAAACCTCAACTGTGAACTTCCAAAATACAGACAGCAAATTATATGTCCCACCAGGGATAATAACACATTGGACCATTGCTAAACCACAATAAAGAAAACCTATCGCTCTGTACCCAATGCAGCTTCAGGACTCTCTGATCACTGTCTGATTCATCTTCTCCCAATGTGCAGGCAGAAACTAAAATCTGTAAAACCTGCAGTCAAGTGAAGAGATGGACCAACACATTTACAGATCAGCCGCAAAATTAAAACCATTGACAGGTGAAGTAAGTAACATTGATCATTGTTACAATGTAATGTTCTGGTGAGATGTCTTGGGCCCTGTGGAAGTACTTTCCCTGATGGCAGTGGCCCCCCAGCAGGACAGTGTGCCCTGCAACACTGCAAAAACGGCACTGAAATGTCATCAGGGAGTATCGTTGCCATGAGGGGTTGTATTTGGTCTGCAACCATGTTTTGGTGGGTGCTGCATGTTAAGTGGCGTTCACGTGAATGTCAAGATCCAAGGTTTCCCAGCAAAACATTGGATTGTAATGAGATGATCAAATAATTGGCAAATAATTATAGAATTTCATATTTAAAATCTCTATCCTGAAGAACACCATGCAAATTACAAAGCTGGAAATAACTTTACTCAACCTTTTACACATTTTTCCATAATTCAAGTGACTCATCACCTTCAGATCCACCACTGATACTGACAGAAATAAGCAAGGATCTGTCTAGACATGAATTAATTTGAAATCTTGTAACAGTTAGCTGGTTATGCTGCAATCAAGTTCAGAATGTAACAATAAATTGTACGTTGCCATAAGAAAAAAACAAATCGCTCACGCAAAATGATGTTCTGTTCGATTTCAAATGAAATAATGTAAAAATAAATAAATAAATAAATAAAAAAAGCAGCTTGCTATTCTGACTGCTACAGGGTAATTGTAGAACCCAACATTTTCTTAAGTGCAAAATGACAACCCTGACTTTGGAAAAAAAAAAAAAAAAATTCCTGGCTTCTTAAACAAATTATAATAGCACTCACAACTGGCATTCAAGAGGAGTGCAGACAAAAACCACAAGAAACAACATTTCAAAGTCTAAAAGCTTTTTTAGGCTCTTCTGTCTTTCTCTTTCTCTCTCTCTCTTTCTCTCTCTCACACACACACACACACACACACACACACACACACACACACACACACACACACTCACGCTGACAGACAGGTACAGCCATCAGAGACATGCTTCCACTCCATTGACATTGACAGCTTGTCAAACTGTGGACTGGGTCTGAGAGGACACACCTTGCAATCAGCCCAGCATGCAAAAGTGGTGCATCAGAATGCATTATGGGAGGCAGCACTGACAGAGACACTGAGCCGGTCCCTGATCTACCCTGCGGATGTTATCAATTATTAATATATTAATTATAAATATGAAGAACTGCATGCCACAGTGCCTTTATCAACATGTATCAGCCCTGCACTTTGGATTTCATGTCTGTTCCTGTGTGATGCACTGAATCACAGTCGCCTTTTATACTACCAAATCAAAAGTGTATTGATTTACAACATGTTTTGTTGAATCTATCAAAGCTGAGCAGGAATCAGGGGTATATTTTTGGATACATTTGTGAGCAGAGGATTATTGGAGCACTGAGAACTGATGACACAGGTTAGTTGCAGGGAGTGGAATAAAGCTTGACTGATGGTCCACAGGTTTATTTTTACCTCTTGATCAGCTATTAAATGCCTTGGTCAAGGACACTTTGTCACCTGAACATGAGGAGCTAATGGTCAAACTGCCAACCTTGTGGCGACTGATGCCTGGCACTTTAGGTCCTGTTTAGACCTGATATGAACATGCATCTTAGGTGATGGGATCACATGTGGGCAGCTCTAAGTACCAGTGTAAATGTACCCAATGTGTCCTCAGTGAGTCTTGAGAGCTGATCACTCAGACCACATTCAGTGGTTGTCTGGGCCACATATGGCCACATTCTTTCAGCTGTATGTATGCCAATGTGTCCTGGGCAACACTGGAGGACCACCTTCTCAGCTGACATGCTTGCTTATCTGACACACCACCTGATAAGAAAACTAACTGTTGCTTCAGTTACGCTCCCCTTCTGGGCCAATGAAAAGTCAGTTCAACATCAACATCTGTTGAACAGTCTCAGCAACTCATCAAAAACAAAACAGCTTTAAGTATTAGGTAACGTTGCCTATGTGATGTTAATGGCCCCAGAAACACCAAGCCAATCGTCAGCCGTCTGTCAATGTTGGGCTGTCGGTGAGCGCCATTGCCCTAGTCTTTGTGATGTGGCCCACACTGTCTGCCCTTGTCAGATTTTTTTCAGCCAATTCAGCATGTTGAATCGGCATTGGAGATGCTGTGTGCTGATTGGATTTTATGTCAGTTTGGTGTATCTGAACCTGAACTGTTAGCCTTGTAACTGAGCGTGTGGGTGTACTTTCACCCATTGTACCTGGCACGAAGCTCACACTCATGGAGCAGTAGTCTCAATGTGTCAAGGAGGTGGTGGGACTGCTGGGTGCCCTTGGCTCATGATAAACAAAGAGGGAAAATAAACTTGCTGTGCACAGCTCTACAATTAAATAAAATGTTACCTAGTTTAAGTGTGTGTAGGGCACAACAAACCTCCCATTGGTTAAAACAACAGCACATGTAGTCTTTGAAAACAGAAATTATGTACGTGTTTATCTGCATATAGAGCGGGGAAAAGAGATCTGTTTACAAGTGGTCACTCGAGACACGTGTGGAGATGCACTCTAATGCCAGGTGTGAACAGACAGACAGAGCTGTCCACTTGTGATCCACTCACCCATGAGCCTCTTGGCAACTTAAAGTTGGTGAATGTAAGTTAGGAAGTCTCAAAGTAATCATTATATGTGACCCTGGTCTAAATACATCTATTATTAGGAAATAGATGATGGTGTATTTGCTTTACACTCATACTCCACCCTCTATTCCTCAAATAGTTTTGATGGTAGCTACATTGCAGTGTCACTGTCTTCTGTTTTGGTCAGCTTTGGCTATTCGGTGCACATAAAAAGCTGAGCCCTGCAGTTCAAAATAAAAAGGGTTACAGCTGGCTGGTCATGGACAGTCTGAATGAACCACATAGGTTCAATACAATTTCGCTTCGTCTTTTTTTTTTGATTGTTTTTGATCTATTATTTGTGTCCACAGATGGGGGTACACATTACCTATTGATGGATTAATCAAGAAAATAATCATTTGTTTAACCAATAATGACAATAATCTGAAATTGCAGCCCTCTCAGTGAACTGAAAGCAACTGAACCGTCACATTCTCTGTGGAAGGGACAGTCTACAGAGGAATCACCACACTATCATTGCAAATTCTCACACATGCACCTATGTGATGCTGACATCAGATATCGGGCCAATACTGATTCAGTAGTTCGAAAATTTGTGATGATGTCTTTTCAATTTAATTGGAAGGCTACATGCCCAGAAACTAATGTTAACATTACCCTTCATACTATTTCAACAAGGGTTTTGGTGTGATTGTATGCCTTTCAGACAATGTATTCTCATAGGACAATTTCTATATCCTTTAAAAGATGCATGCACAACAGTTTGTATGATATCCCACGAATCTGCGCCCCACGAATGACGTTACGTCCCAAACGTACAGTTACGTAATTAATGTTAAGTTACAGAGGTTAGACTTAGGCAATCAAAGTTACTGAGGTTAGGTTTAGGAAAAGAATCATGATGAGGACATACCCTAAAATGACTAAAAGTTCACTCAAAGTTCACATGGATCCGAACATGCAACTCCAGGGAAAAGTCCCGTGCCAAAGTCAAATTTTTTGTAACCCATCCATTACCCCAACCTGGCTCCTTACAAGCACCGTTTCCTTATTTACTGCTGTCAGAGCATTGATCACATGATCGCAGCCTTTCAGAATATGTAAGATATGTACAAATTTGGGTACATTGCTTTTGGAGGAAAGCATACAAAAAACTGTGAGAACAGCATGTTGCAACCTTAAACTTAAAGTGCTGTCTGACTACTCTCTTTTTGGAAACTGTAACATAAATCTATAATGATAGATCTGACACTGAATGTTGTCTGTGATTATCTATACATTTTTTCATGTTAAAAAAGTTGTTGCCTTTGTTGGGTCTGTTGACCAATCAGAGACCAGGTTTGTTACTTGTTGACCAATCAGAGGCTGGGTTTCATACTGGATGGCAGCTCTGATCTCAAATGCGCTGGAGTAATGAGCGACTGTCTTGTTGTGGCTTAAAATGATTCTCCAGCAACCTAAATTTGGCCAAATGCAGGTACAATAGGCAATAAAACCAAATGGGGTGACGTTTAGGTTAGAGAGGTTAGCTTGATGACAAGCCCTGACACACTGCGTCATGCATCAGCAGCACACTGGTCAACCATATTTGTTCTAATTCTGTGCAGCTGTATTGTTTTAAATTCATCACACCATAAACATAAGTTAAAATTGCAATTTGTTGCTCCATTTATAAGGTTTACACTTGGCTTGTAAATCTTTTTAAATAACAACTTAGTAACTTTATATCTTTGCATTTGTTTTTTTTTCTTCTAATAAAGTTAGTAAAGAAATGTTTAAGTCACGACTGATGTTGCCTTACACCTAAAAGAATAATCCCAGTCACTTACTTTCACACTATAAAGCATACAGCTTATTAAATAAACGCTGGAATGATTAATATGGATTTTATGGACTAATTTTCCTGCACATGAAATGGGACACAGCTTATGTATAACCTGGACACAATAGGAAGAACAGATTGGCCAATTGTGAGCACTATAATATGCCAACAAGCTATGCACGTCTAAACTGCTGTCTTAATTTGTGAAACTTTGGTTTAATTTGACTGATGAGACTTCATCTGTAGCCAGTAAGGTTTGTCCAAAGATTCAAACAAATGTTAAGACAGAGATTTGTTGAAAACTAACCCTTTTTAAATGATGCTCAGAGAACTATCAGAAAACTCACTGCATTCTTTGCTATGCTGTTGTTTCCTGTTCATTGCTGCCATGTTTTTACTTTGGCTGTTTTTTCTAACATAACAGTAGAAACTTTTCAAGGAAGCAAGCTGAACTAAATGCTGCACTCTAGGAATTTCTATATTTCATTTCATACTATATTACAGGGTTGAATAGAGACACCAGGAGTGAATCTTCTCTGTGAATGAACAGAAAGCTTCAGCAGCTCTGTACCTGTAGCAGTATAGAGTGTTACACTGTGATACAGACGCTTTCAGACATGAGGGAAAAGTCTGTGAAGAAAAGCAGTGGTGAGCAGGAGCATCCCTGCCTTACTTCCCCTTTAACGCTCCCTGGTGCATTAACGAAGAATTCCCTAATCTCTAGTACAGCGGATCTCTGCTTCCCCTATAGAATCAGACATCTGAGCGCTTTAGGTAAGTGAGGTGAACTGCTGCTCAGGGGAAGATAATCTGCTTTGAATACCACCTGATTTCACTTTATCCTCAGAAAGATACCTAGCATTGCCTCTCTATTTGGTTAATGGAGCAGGGATGCCCAGGAGGAATAAAACATATTCTTGTTGCAGACTGAGTTGCAGCTTGGAAACAAATCATCAACTTGTGAACTGCCCAAGATGTAATAAGGCACCTACGGCATTGTGCATAAATGTGACTTGTTCTATTACTTTCAATCACACTGACCCTGAAACACATTATGAATTTTATAGTGTTGGAAAGAGGAGCTTCTTAGCTTTCTAGTAATATCAAAAAAAATAAATAAATCAAAATAATCCAAATATTAAGCAAAATACATCACACACATAATGACCAAGCTGTGATTTTGACATAAGGCCTTGCAGTACTGTGGCCACAAAGATACATCACAGGGCCTTCTAAACTTGGAGGACACACACTGTACTCCAGGAGCTGTCCCAGAGTGAAGCAAACACACAGAAAAGCTCGGGGGCACTTATATTTTATAGCCTGCAGGGTAATGAAAACAAGTATACTAGGGCTAGGCAACATGGCTTAAAACAACTGTGAGATTTTAAGGCTACATCACAATAATGTATATATCTGGATATTCTGAAATCTCCTCTAAAGTGCTGAAGACTACAAAAATACAAAATTATTCAATGCACTTCAGTTGCAATAAAGTTTAATACACACTGTTTGACAAACAGTGTTAGCATACAGTTAGCATGAACGTCACATCACAATTTCCTCAACTCTGATTAATTTTATGGAACCGTTTTGATTCTTTTGATCGGTTGACGAATGGACTAAAGAAAAAAATAATTGAGGAATTGACACTTTATGACTGCTTCAAAGGAAGTCACCCACTTTTTTTTGTTTGTTTGTTTTTTCACCTCTCTTGTTTACCATACTGGTAAGTCTAAATGGATAATACTTTGGTGGCCATGGTTTCCATGACTTGAATTAAACGATTGAATTGTGGAGAATCTAACAGAGCTAATGATATGTAGCATGTTACTATTGACAAAAGTTTAAACATTTATTGTTAAAATGTGATGTGCCATGCTGAAGTGGTTCACTGGGGATGACCTGGTGGGTTTTAAGTGGTTAACATGTTATAAAAAGCCACAACTTTGTTTAATTGAAATCAGACAAAAAGCCACTGTCCCTACTTTCATAGCTATATCATTTCAGGGAGGGAGGGAGAGTGGGGCTGAGGAGGATTGGATAGCATTTGACGTGTTCGTCGCTACCTTGTCATCATACCTGTACAAGCGTCAAAACTGTATTTGTCATCTGAATTTGGCAATAAGAGTTTTACATTCCGAAAGCCAAGACATTGTTTATTTGAAATTAATCAAAACCTTCGAATTACCAAATATCAAGATGTTGACATTTATCTAAAATGAACCATTGACTTATTTTGATAGGACACTCCACATATAGTAGCCTTTGTGTGCATTCACATGTTACAGCTGTGACCAGCTTGGCTTTTGGGTACCGTCGATTATAAAGAAAAGAATAAGAAAGGTATATTTTTGGGGTTAATTTTCACTGAGCATTGAGTAACATACAGTACAACACATGCTGCACTCATACTCCTGTCTACTCTTCCCATTACCCAAGTTCATTTTTATCTTGTTGATATTCATTGAAGACACAACTACTCATATTTGAGGCAAAACAGAAAAACATTGCAACTAATATAAGAGGAGCAAATTGTTAAAAACACTTGATAAAAATGGATTTTGTCAAAAATAAATAAATCAAAACACACAGAATAAAAGATAAGAAGTCTGAGGCCCTGTCTGTGCAATGCACATCACACCACAATAACTGTGTTGAATGAAAACATATTGGTGTTATACATTTTCCTCTCAGGTTGGCGCTACAGGAAAGACCATGGGGTCATTACAATCAAAGGCACAAAAAATTAAAATGTAACACACTCAATCATGCTCAGAAAATGTAATGGCTATTTATTATCTTGTGTTTGGGATATTTTCGTTGCAAGGCTGACATTTTGACCTGAGTGCTGAGCAAGAGGAAAGCACATGGAGTGTTCATTTCATTGCAATCTACTACAATCTAGATTTCTTGTATTGGTCTGATAAAGAAAGGATGTGACCATGAGTGTCTATGGTTACATGCCAGTTCCCTTGTTTGATCGTACCCTGTTCCTCACTTGACCTGGAAAATGGGTATCCTGCACAACATAATAAATAATAATCCTTTGAAGAGGCTTTAGTGAAGATACACAAGACCAGCTGAAGAAAAATCTATACCGTATCCATGCCAACACTATATAGGAAATCTGTTTTTTGGAGGCAACAGGTGATCTGGCACCTTTGAAGCTACAACAACACAACTTTCTTTTGTTTTTAATTTTCAGTATCAGAGTAATTTCGATTCAGTTACATGTGAGGCTGAAAATCCATATCCAGTGGGTAGAAACTATATTTTGATGTGTGATAATTCTCATTGCCCTAACACTGTGGTTTCCAACCTTTTTCTGAAGGGACCCCTCTTCTATCGTTGAGTAAATGGAGGAACCGTGACTAAGTGACATATTTTATGGATATTTCATATTGTATGCAATGCATAGCAATTACAGTACAGAACAACTAATAAACTGCACAATACACCAAATAGTGAACGCAGTAACTGCAGAAAGTTTGTGTGAAACAAGCGAATGGGATGAATTTTGAGCAGATTAATTTTGTGAATACTGCATGATTTTAATTTAATAGGGTTCTTTTTGACATATTCTGTGTTCTCTCCTCCCTGACACTTGGCCATTACTCTATTAGCTCTTTGGTTGCTATTTGGTTGGCCTACTGTATTTTTATTACTTTTTTTTTTTTTTAGGTTTTCTTACACCCTTAAAATCAAGAAGCCTCATGACCACCCATGAAGCTTTGAGGACCCCTACTGGAAGTCGTGACCCCCACGTTGGGAAGCAGTGCCCTGGGCACATTTACGCGTCAGTCAGTGCCGAGGACGAGCACCGAAGAAGAACGCCTGTTCTCTATCGTCTTTGCTAGAAACAATGGCTTTTACAAGTGCTGCTGGAGCCACAACACCTTAGCTTGTCGAAAAGTCAGGTAGTAGGAGTCATGTGTGGAGAGCGTTAGGCCTCATTTACACCGCAAGTGATGCGTTCGTGTAGCAAACGGTCGCTGTTAACTCGCGTTTTCATTTCGGCGAGCATGTTAACAGGTTAGAGCATTCACACTGCATCCGTTCTACGCACTGCTCGAGTCACGCTGCTTTCGCGAGCAAGCTCGAAAATAGAAGGGATGGCGATTTTTTGGGCGAGTCGTGAGCGAATGGTCGCGGTATTCAACAAACAACATTAGTTTGCATGTGTTGTGACCTCTCTCAGCCACCGTAGACATCTCCATCTTGATTTTTATCGTGGTATTGAATGAGTATCGAGAATCGTGGAAATTCACTGGTACTGGTATCGACTACTGAAATTCTGGTATCACGACAAGCCTAGTTTAGTATGTACTGAAAAATATGATATCAATAAACTTAAAAAATTACATATTGCTGTCAAAATGACTGATCTTCCAATTTTTGAGCAGTCCACTTACTTACTGTGGTTTGACTGATCTGTACACAGTATATATGCAGGATTCTTTTTTTAATTGCATCACTGATGCACATGCATTAAAAAGCTAAGACACGAGGGAAACGTGGATGCAATTAAGGCTACTCGGGTAAAGAATCTCGTTACGGACCCAAGGTTTTGGATCAGCAGACATTTTGAGCCAATGATGGTGACACCAAAACCAAAAGACTCACACTGACTGACATCCTCCCCTTTCCCCCCTCCCACCAGCAGTGTAAAAACATTTTTGTGATAGAGATAAAACCCCCTACATCCATGTTTCCTAGCCTTCATCCAACACCTGAATAAATGTGATTTACTACACTGAGTGTATTACATATTTATGCACCCATAGTTAAATTGCCTGTCAAATAAATCTTGCTGTTTTATGATGGTAAATAACACTTGGTACCTGTTGTTGACCTTGCCCCCTTCCCCCAGTACATGCACACACTCCTGCCCACTCATCCCATCACCCATAACCCTCAACAGAGTGCAGTGACTTCATCACATCCAATTTCTCCATTGACCTCTGCAGTAAAATTACACAGAAAAACTCTCACACAGTGTGGTGGTAGCACTCAGTTTTGTCACAAATGGACACCACACCTTACAGTACAACCCTGGAAGGATGCGTATGAGGGGACATGCTGATAGGAAATACAAAATGATTCTTAAGATGAAGTACTTACTGAAAGATCAGGGAGCTACTGGTACAATTCACTCTACCAAAGTATGTGGTATAATCAAATTGTCATCATGAGATATTATAGTTATTACAGTCCAAGTGCTAAATTCATTCCTGTAACCTTAAATGCAGGTCGTGATGCCAGAACATTCCAGCTGCTCTCCTCATGTCGCTTCAATCCACAACCTTAAACCTGAGTCCTAACTCTAAAATTACCTTCACAGAACCACATCTTAATCCCAAACTTTAACTAACCACTTGTGCTGTTACTACTTAAGCGAGATATAACCACCACCAGCACACACACTCTCACACACACACACACACACACACACACACACACACACAAACAGGCAGACAGTTTCTGATCAGCCATGAAGGGTGTGTTGGAGTTTTAGCCCGGAGCCCTGCCTGTTCTAACTCCACTCTGCCCGTCTCTCCACTTTGAAGTGTAAAGTCAGTAAAAACTTATTTTAGCCAGAGGAGAAGTTTGTTGGGCACAATTACGGCTGAAAAATAAATAAAGCTGTTTGTTTTCCACCTAAATGCCAGCTGGCTTTTGAGTGAAAGCAGAGGTAAGGTATTCACATCGATCGGATGTGCTCATTCGATCACTCATTTGTTCTCACCAATCGCTCATGGGAGAGAGATGCCAGATCCTGCAGCTACAGTGTATGTTTACTACTGATGCTGCAGTTTATCATCCAATGACAGGTTTTATGGAACCCTTCACAGATGCAAGGACATATGCATCTGGAAGAGCAGCCCTCTTTTTCTTTTTTTTTTCTTCTTTACAGTGTGTCTGCCAGACGTTTCATTTTCTGAACTTGCATTACTTTTGGCATCAAACCCAGACTTATGCAAGCTTGAACCATGCGTGAAAGTCAGCGAGGTGACTACTTTTAACATAGTATGACTGCAGTATAGGTATTTATAGGTGTGTATATATATATATATATATATACAGTATATATACAACACCTTATATAAGTGTACACATTCTGTGCATGAACAGAAACATTTTAGATCAAGGATAGCAGGTTTTTTTTGGGGAGGGCAAGGGGCGGCAGCTAATTCACTCACCAAGAGGCCACATAAAGTTTATCAATTTTCCTTTACTTTTTTTGTTACCTTAAATATATTGTAACTTTTTATAGCAGGCCCCTGGAAAGCAGCTCAGAATTGCTTCCAATTTATTTTCCAGTGGCTACTCGGGGTATTGCAGGGGAAAATTCCCTGGCATCCCAAAAAGCTTAGGTCACTGCTTTGAAAGCCACATCTGTAAAACTGTTTACAGGACACCTTAAACTGCAAACACGGTCAAATATGTCTCCTTCTATTATGAATCTCTGATCCATGGAGGTTTATGTTTGTAAAACTTTCCTTGAGCCGAGAAAAGCAATTCAAAACCCCATGAGATCATCATAATGTTAAGTCTATGAACTGAGTGAGAACTCGCGGAAACACTACTGCACGATTCAGTGGGCTGCATAAACCCGGAAGCTAGAAACATTTTTTATGGCATACACTCCAGGTGAGCAACTCTATTGAACTGAACAGGTGCCACCTTGGAGTCTGGTATCTAGATAGTATTATACATCTTTGTTTTATACTGATTTAAAACTGCTTCCTTACCAGCTACAAAGAGTTTTTAACTGGTTATGAAATTTTAATAATAGTGCCTCTGTATAAATTTCATAAGCAAACAAGCCCATCATCGAGAAGATTGGTGTTTATCTTATTGCCTGTCCCCAGGTCCTGCCAAAACAGACAAAATGAGTCACAGCAAGCAAACCTGAAGAGCCTATTTTTACATTTACCCGGGCCAATATGGCAATGACTCGTTAGTGTGTTAGCCAGTTAAAAGAAAGCAAAAGTAGTTTTTTTAATGGAAAATTTTATTTTTGATGTTCTATTTCATGGCTGATAATGACAAGATCAGTAAAGAGAAGAAGCAAGGAATTGACCAAGGAACCAAAAAAATAAAAGAAAGTGATAGAGCACGGGCGAAAACACGAGTCAACCTTAGTTGGTCATTGAACAGATGGAGAGAACTGCAAGCTAATTGAGTTGAGAAGGTTAAACTAGATGAAAAATGTAGTATGAAAAATGAAGAAGAATCCCCTTGCCTGCAGTTAGTTTGCATCTCAGCATAAAATGCAAATGCTGTGTACCATCCATGCAGGTGTAGGTCACGGTGGACTTCATTGTAAGACAACTGGCTTTTAACATAACATTGAATGTTGGCATTGCTACTGAGCTATATCTTGCTGTATTATCATTATTATTATGAAGACATCATAAGTCATGAATGTTGATCATTTTAGTTTTCTCAATAAAACTACTGTTACCGAGCAACCAAATCTGTTAGTTGTAGGGTTACATTTAATCTAGGTATATTAACAGTTTACTTTGTTTCACCATCATATTATTACTGTTACTAATCTCTAGGATGTTGCATCTTTCACTCACTTGCAAAACAGATGATTTTTAGACACTTCTTCTCTTATACACAAACTTCCCAGTTTAAAAAATTCTCAGGAGGTGGACTTTTGAATTTTGAAAATGTGAATTTAATTGCATTTATGAACCAGCAGGACATTAAGCAACATTTGACTGCAGTGCAGGCTGAATTAAAGGGTTCTGATGGGAAAGTAACAAAAAGAGAAAATATAAAAACAAGCCCTGTAATAAGGCTTGTAGAAAAGAAACATGTTTGCAGGAAGCTGAATTTAATGTTTATGATCTAACCTTTCTCCCAAAAGACTGTTATTCTCTTCAGCACTCTGAATTTCATATCTACTTGAAAAACCATAAGGTAGAAATCATCCTCAGTGTGTGTCTGTGTGTCAGAGCAGCTTCTACTCTGTACATCCACAACCATTTCAACCTCACTGCAGAACATGGTCCCTCATTTTTACACAGTAAAACGTGTGTTGACTCAGCAGGGATGACAGTAAATGACAAAATATGATCTACAGAATACATATCCAAAGGAATACAGAATAGCTACAAGTCTCAGCCTGCTGCATTATATTCCATTCTATTTTTATTTTGAATTGTCACCTGCAGCCTGAATTTTGTGTTTTCCTTCACATGAATTAAGACATTTCCACCCTAAATTGATGCAGAAAACGTTACCAGAATGCGGGAAATAAGGTGTTTGAGGCTCAAGGGTGGGGGCCCTGTGACCTTTGTTTTGTTTTGTGATTTTGCTGGACTTGGTAATTTAATCTTAGAAATGTATTTTCTAATCACTGAGTAAAAATATTTTTAAAAAATGCTTAATTGAATTACTCTAGTTTGACATAGATGAGTCTGCTTTATAAGTTGACAAAAAACCTTTGATGTGATTTTGTGTTCTATGGTTTTTCATACTGTGTGAGTTTACAAGGGCAAAACTACTGCAAATTAACAAAAACAAAAATCTGGTGCACAGATGTGTTGCTGATCTGTCATTGGGTTGCTGCTTTAAAACACAGACTGGATGGACATCTAAAACTAGACATTAACTTGGTTTTAGTTTGTTCAGAATTAATTAAATAATTTATTATCTTTGAGTTAAACCATATATCTTTGAGAGACAGAGTTGGGCACATAAAAATATACATTTGTCAGCATTTGTGGCTGAAAACTGATCTGCTAGTCTCAGTGTACTGGACAAGTAAATTTTATTCATGCTGTAGTGAGATTGTTGACAGTGAGGATGGTATTTTTTGATACTGGTTTTACAGAGAAAAAACCTTGTTTATTGATGAAGTCAGATCTGTGGCGAGCACTCTCCTTGGTGCTGCAGTGATGCCTCACATGGTCTGTCTGTGACATTTCACAGTGGTAAACCAGTAGTGAAAGCCAGTAACACCGGGACCTGATGTGGATGTTTTCTGAATATTCTGCCTGCTCTGTTGAGCTTTGGCTGCTACAGACTGCAGCAGCACCTGGCTGACAAATCTTCCTTTGTCTGGAGACTCTGCACAGGACACACAGAGTGATACTTCCACCATATAATATACAGATTAGGGATGTAACAGTACCAAAAACTTACTCCACGATATCAACACGATAAAAAGTCCATCATACGACATTTATAACAATATAAAATTTTTTTAAAAAGATGACTTGAAACTCTGTCCTTTTTTGAATAATAAATCTGATGTGGAAATTCACCATTTTCTCATTGTCTCTGAGCCTTTCTCTGCGAGTCTGATGATTGCACCCCCTGTTTTTCTAACAAAAACAATACGATCAGGGCTTGACATGAAGCTATTTCTTTCTTTTTTTTTTTATAAAATAAAATCAACAGCGATCTGGATAATTATTATTCTAATTTATTGCCTGGCACCCAGCCAGAGGAACAGTTTAAGCTGAAAACAATAAAGTTACTCGTTACTCCACTGCCTGGTGCGTTTGAGAGCAGAGCACGCTGCCAGAAACACAGCCTCTGATTGGTGAACAAGTCAGGAGCACAGCCTCTTATTGATCGACAGATTCAACCCAGGCATCATGGACAGCTAGTGAACCGCAACAACAATAACTGTTTTTAACACAGGAAAAATGATACACAATTACATGAGACATTCAGTGTCAGATTTATCAGTACTGAATTATTTTACAAAGTTTCTGACATTTCAGCTATTGGCTGCATTGCTGTGAATCATTCATGTTCACCTCTAGATGAATTAATACAACTTGGTGATTTTCTGATTTCTCATTAAATGCCAGCATCAGTTCAAAATTTTGATTTTGTCCAACACTTTGGTTTGGTAGCCAGTGTTACCATGCTGATGTTAGCTCAAAGCACTGCTATGCCAATGCACAGCCTCACAAAATAGTCTTGTTATGAAACTGGTGTCAATATGTTTTTTTTTGTTTGATTGTTAACAAAATCTTCAAATACCTCAGTTTAACCTCCTGAGACCTCAAGCTTTTGTTTGGTATGCATTTTTAATTTCTCCATACTATCTGGAATAACTAGGACTTGATAAGTATAAAAACTAAGCACTGTATTTGAACAATAAGTAGACTTTGAAAAAAGATGTCCTTATTTGGAGACATTGGGTTTATTTTTAGGAGTCACAAGGGTGTAATGGAGTTTAAAACTGTTTATTTCAATGTCTGAACATTGTTGTGCATAACAAAGTAAAATAAATAATGTAACATTTTAAGGCCTTACAATTGGTTCATTTTAAACTCTGTGAGAATTTTCCCTGCTCCATACTCCACGTTAGGAATGACCTTTTTGTCTGCAGAAACAGTCTGTCACACCTCATTGGTGTGAAGTGATAATACAGTAACAAAGTCCCTGTGTCCCCAAACCAGTACTCTCTAACAACAGGGTCTCAGCTTGTTACTATTGCTAAAATTGGTCAAATTTGCATCACATATCAAACTATATTTGACATAAATAAACTGTTTCAATGTGAAAATTTGATCAGATTTTGAAACTTGCCATCTTTGTGTCCAGAAAAGCTGTAGACTGACTTGGCAGAGATGGCTGTCATCTTCTTTTTTACATGGGCTAGTGTATTGCCCTTTTGCTACCACTAGATGGCGCATAAAAGTGTCCACAAACGAGGACAACAGGTCTAAGTAAAGAAGAACGAACTATAAGGCAATACAAAATGCAATGTCCTAATATGAGGACACAGGGTCACAGGAGGTTAATTTGTCTGAAATTAAAATACTTAAAATTAATAAAATGCAGATGAAAATAAGCTAAATGATTATCAATAAATATCTGATCAAAAAACAAGTGAACAAGATTAAGAATCTGACCAGGCCTTAAATGCAAGCTTTCAGAATCTTACAGCTTTTCGATACTCAATCATGTCTCAGTTGATACTGATAGTGTATTGAACTTTGATATCCAGCCCCATCTGTGAGTGGTATGAAATGTATATTTAATGTGAAATATCAGCTGGGGATAATGGATTCACCTGATTTCACCTCATCCCTGGTGATTGAGTGTAATACTATCTGTGTAGTGGAACAGAAGCACAACCTGCAGCCATCATGATCATTTTCTTGATTGATCAACTTATTGTTTGGTCCATAGAATCTCAAATAAGTGAAAAATGTTGGTTTCAATTCCCTAAAGCTAAAGGTAATGTATTCAAATAACGTCTGCCCCAACAACAGTCCAAAACCAAGATATTCAATATATTATCATACAAGACAAAGAAAAGCTGGAAATTCTCATACATTTTACATTTTGCTTGATAAACAACTTAACTCAAGATAATTCCTTTATTATGATAATAAATTATACATTTTCTGATCAAATAATCACATCAGCTCATATGTGTATATTCAGTATCCTTACTGAAATCCATACTTTTCAACACCAAACTGTCCTCCATGTGTACAGCTGATAGCTGTACTTATTACTGTGTCTCCGGTGGAGTTAATATGGATTCTGTTACAGTGTTTTCTGACTATTGCTCAAACTCTGCACTATCTTTTCCCAAAAGAACTTTTTTGTTTGTTTATACTTTAAAGGGCATGGATTTTTTTTCCCCCAATCATCGTTCATACCTTTGCAGATTTTATGACCTCTATGGGAGCTCTGTATATTGCACTATGTCTGGTCCGCTAAAGCAATGGTCAGATATATCCATAACTAATCCCCGTGTTGGTAAACAGTGTGCATGTGTGTGTGTGTGTGTGTTTCTATGTGTGCGTGCATGAGCACAGTGCCCTGCAGTATTGATATCTTGGCGCTAAAGGGGAGGTGGAGTTGAGAATCTTTTAAGTACATAATCCTTAGCACTCCACCTCTCTCCCACCCATCTCCTCTGCTAATACCTAGACAGGACTGGGGCCCTCCCTAAATCGACGAGATGTTGCAGCAAAGCTTTGCTCGTGCTGCCCATGGGTCAGTCTGTTTACTACAATCACACAGCAAAGGTAGAAGTATTAGTTTAACCATGCTGGTGGCTGATGGCACAAGCAAAGGGAGCCCCACAGTGGTCAATATATATATATATATTTTTTAATCATACATACAGATATAATTACATAAAGTCAAAGACATACAAATTAATACATGAAATGTTATTTCATCTCTTAGTTTTGTTGGAGTTAATTGTTATTTTGTAACAACATTATATAGAGATTTTTGGAAGATAAATTAAAAATATACTGTATTCAAATCATAACCACATTTCTCCCCAAAACAACCTAATATCATGGTATATGTTTATATGAAAGTTGCTCAGTGGTGCATGAAACCAAAAACGTTCAACTGCCCATATTAAATTACTTAGATGATTGGCACTGCTTCCGCATCATTGGGCCCATAAAGTAAGTGCACAAAGGACTTCTGCTGGTCGAGCCAGCTACTTCCGGTCTATTGAATGGAGATAAAATGATTTAAGCCCAATCCCAATACCCCCCCTTGTCCACTACCCCTTAGTCCTTGGCCCTACCCCTAGCCCTCGAAATGAAGCAAGGAGGGGTAGGGGTTGAAATCTTTCCCTATGAATTGGGACACCACTCACTACGTCATCGCGTCGGTTACGTTCACAAATATGTAACTACTTTAAACAGGAAGCCGTGAGCCATCTACAACCGGCATCTACAATGGAGTCTCCAGTTGAGTTCATCCTACCGATCGCATTTGCTGTATTCATCATGCTTCGTTTTATGAATGACAGATGACGAAATGCTATGTACGACAGGGGACTTCTGCTAGCTAGCTAACCAGCTAACATTACGAGGCAGCATAGTTATACTAATTGGCGTGTTATCGTAATGTGAAAAATCTGACAATTTTGCAGAAAAGGACAGATGACAGAAGCCAGACAGTGCGAGCTAGCTAGCTAGCTAACAAGCAACCTGACGACGGTAACGCTAGCTAGCTGGCTTTCTGTCAACTCCGATCTAGACATTGTGATTCTGTACACATTTCTCTACACAAATACAGTTATTCGAAAACGTTTTTTTTACAAAAGTTCCATGTTTATTTGCGAAATTACACGTACATGTTTGAACTTTTTTTCCCCATTTATTGCTCGGTGGTAGCTGTGGCGACGTCTCCCTCGCTGGCAATTCAGCATCTGAAATCCCTCGCTCCGAAGGGCTAGTTTCATACCCACCACCCCTCGTTATGCCCCCTACCCCTACACGCAAAAAGGAATTGGGACACCCCTACCCCTAGCGAGAAAGCACAAATCTAGGGGTAGGGCCAAGGGGGGGTATTGGGATGGGCCCTTAATCATGTGGCTCTTTAAGACTTTCCAAATATTATCAGACTAGGGTTGCAGCAACATACTGGTTTTAAGATATACTGTGATATAAAAATTGACAGTTATTATGCTGCGTGCATTATCTTATCTATAATACTGAGAAAAAAAAATGCAACTGGACATTGAATCTCCCCTTTATTTAAGTTTTTTTCTAGGGGGAGACTTTTTACATATACCTCCAATAACAATGTGGTTTCAAGTTTCAATAATAATATGTTTGTCCAACCAAAAATAACCCCTCTGTTTTCATTCATTCAAGGCTCATTCTGACTGATAATAATATAGCCTAAATTCTGTAATACAGTGATACCATGATACCGTGAAACCGTGATATTTTCTGAGATGGTTATCATACCATGAAAACCTCTATATCAGACCTGATGAAATAAATCCTGATAGTGAAACAAGTCTTTCGCAAGGTTTGTTGACATAGGTCTCTTTCACAATGTAACTCTATGGAAAAAGTCTTTATGCGCCCCGTGGCATCATGTGGTGGACTCAGAAGTTGTAATTCCACTGTCTGGCCACTATGAAAATTGGTTTCAAAGTCCAGTGCACTTCCTGGGGGGGCTGATTTTCACCACCACCCCACTCTCAGCCAATCACATGCCACTTGCTTTCCAGCAGGCTCAAAAAATAAAGCTCTAGCAGAAGTTAGACAGGAAGACAATACTTTTCATGCTTAGGCTGTAATTTTTCTTTCTCAACCTGCCACTCACTCCTCGAACACATGCTCACTCACAATCTCTAGCTGTTATTGACCAGGGCTGTCAATTGAGTCATCAGCTGTAAATCAACCAGTACCACAGAGACAAACCTGCTCCATTAGCTTATCATCTTACTGCTTCTCGTTTTAAATATGGTTCTTTTTCTGCCCGTAGTTCTTTCATGTGGCAGCTATGCGCACCCTCCACCTCTCCATCACCGCCTAGTCTTCTCAGATTAATCAGCTTCATCAACCTCACCAGCCACCAGGTCAGAGTCATCAACCACCACCACCTCCACCAGTGTCTGGACTCCATGGGGCAATTTTTCTTGCTGCTGCTCAGATGTCTCTTGATCACAAAAAAATCTCCCTCTGGTGTCCAAGCACCAAAGACTGTTCTCTTAATCTGCTGAAATCATCTGTTAATCTGTACACTCATATTCTGTATTATATATTATCTTTACTTTTGTCTCTCCTGATTGAACTGCCAACTAGCTAGCCGAGGAACATGTTTAGAGTTAAGACAATGCTGAGGTAACTCTAAATTTACCCACTAGCTGCTGTTGCTAACACTGGCTCTTCTATTTCATTCTGACTAATAAACCAAACCGTGTAGCCTTTCAATGTATAGCCTAATATACAAAAGGAGAAATGAGTTACTGCGTCTGTGTACTTTGTTTATTCAAAGCAGCAGCCTCTGTCTGGCTGATTTAGAATTACTTTGGTATTTTCTCCTGCAAAGAAGCTAAGTAAAAAGTTGCAGTCATTGAGCACATGCGACTGGCTTAAAGGTAAGGGGGTAAGCACTGCTGAAACCACCGTGTTATGGAAAACACCATGATGAAATAATACATGGCATTATGCAATGTTCCATTATTTATTATATGAAATGCAAAATGACATTATTGTTTAATTGGGAAAAGAACATCATGAAAATGTCCTTTGATCAAGGACATTTGAAACAAAAACAAATATCTACAGTAAAATTAAATATATATAATTTCATAAATATTGCTTAGGTTTTCGTAATAATGACTTTTTGATACTTTGTAATACTGTTTTCACAATTGACTAGCCCTTTTTTATATTTCTACTTTGGGGCTCATGCCTGGACAGGCTTTATTGCAGAATGGCTGAAATAATTGGAACCTGACAGCACTGACTATCTTTTACGCGGGATTGTTTTTTGTGTTGGAGTTACAAGCTTGAGTTGTTTGAAATGACTAAAAATCTTGGTTATTTGGGCACCAGCCCTATCAGGAGATTATCAACTTTACAGAATTGGTACCAGAAACCGTCAAATTGCTGGGGGTTAAGGCTATAAAAATCAATCCAACCTTCCCAGTACTCAATTCAAAATTCCTGGATAGCTGAAAAATGAATGTTCACACAAGGGCACTTGTCCAATCAGCCACACTTCATTACAGTGGCTTTGTAATTTCCTGGACAGCATTCAAGGCGGAATTAAATCACTTCAAAGCAAGACAAGTGTGAGAGGGGAGACACAGAGAGAATAGAAAAAAGATATCTTCCAGAAATGACTAACGATGAACTGCCACTGTTCCACAGTTCCACAGTTCAGCAAGTCCTCACTCTGTAATCCACTGGAGATGAGATTATTCTCATCAACAATACAGAAAGCCTGTAAATGTAGGCCAAGCTCTTTCCCAGAGCATCTGCAAAAGTTTATGTCATGAAAAACACCAGCAGACAACTACACAGTCCTTTTCCATTAAGATTTGTTGATAAGATGTGTGATTGCAGCACCTGACATGACCTAACAGTTGCTGCTGCCTTTTAGCTGTTGAATGCCTAATTACCGTATACAAGTCTGATTTGCTACTTCAGATCACACTGAAATGAATCACCTTTTCAACTTGCTTCAGTTTGCTTTAACTTGCTTCAAGTAATAGAACTTTATCTTTAATGATGGTCACATTATAAACCAGCTCCAAATAAGTATAGCATCAAACATCTTGCTGTATCCCTCACCAAATAAAAATATTTTTCTCTCACTAACTGATGTTCTATTGGTTTCAAATAGACGCTTTATTATATATTATATATTATATCTTCAAAATCCTGTTTTAACCTGAAATAATTAAAGAAGAAAGACTGTCTCAAAATGCAACTTCATTTTGGGCTTTGAAGAACAAAAAAATAGTTCTACAAATGGATTTCTTGCCAATGAATTGTTATACTTTTATCCATCCACCATTTTCAACAAATGATTGCAAATAAAGACTAAACGATAAATTCAAGGACAAACCTAAAATTAAGTGCAGATTGCTCATGGTTTACAGTATCCGTGAGGTGACTGCACCGTGTGACTGACTCATCTTGTTGTGATGTCATATAGATGCAATTTGTCCTCTCTTAGGAAAATGATCTTGAACCCAGTTAAACTTGTGGAATAAACACAGATTACCTGTCAACTGTCTGTATTTTTACAATCTGCATGTCCAAATAGATATGTGCTATTTCACCTACAACATAAGCCAGAAATGTCTCCATAACTGTACCACACTTAAATCATGGTGAAATCCACGCTATGCATGAACACTCAAAAGAGCCATATTACACTCTGCTACAGGGAAGGAATTTATGATTGATGGGATTGTGCTCATTTTACTGTCAACACAGACCAACTTCAGTAACTCTTTGCCACTTAAGCTATGTGATAAACACTAAGAGAAAAAGCAAAAAATCCATCTACCTGTGCTTAATTAAATGACATAAATGCTTTCAGCTATATTACAACTCTATTAGAAAGCACTTTATAACTGATGAAATTGTAAAGCGATCCTATTCTGCTGCCATCCTCGCTATCAGAGCCTCTTTATTTTGATGGTGAAAAGCTCTTTCTGGGACCGTAACATTGAAGACAATAAGTGAAAACGTGGGACTGATGGATGGCAGCCTGGCAAGACGATGCAAGGTGAAAGAAAATGGAATTACAGAGAGAATCGTTAGCATCCCTCTGCGAAATCAAATTATCAGCTTTCCAATCTTGGCCCATGGCATATGAGGAATAAAATGAATGTCCCCTTAAAAACAGAGCTGCTTTAACTCCAAACATGGAATGGATGGAGAAATCTTCATCGCTGACAGCAAGGCTTTGGGCACTAATAGTTCCATTCACAACATCGATGCACCAAGCAAGCTGGAGATGTGTCCTAGATGTGTCAAGCATACATTCTTTTGCATACAAGCTAAATATCAGGGCAATTAAAATCTTCTCCCACTTTGGAACAAATCGTCATTCCGGAATCATTTCACCTGAATTCTGAATGTGTTCTTCAGGCAACTAGGAGAGAGAGGAATAAACGTTAACATGATGTGGTTATGAGACCAGCCTGACCTATGCAGGTACAGCAGATAAGCGTCTCAGGAGGTTTGCAGCTCACCGCAGCCACAGTGGTGACTTTCATTAATGGCAGTCTCGGGTGGCAACACGTCTCTTTATAAGTCCACTTGAGTGGGGGTCTTGGGAAATTAATGTGCTACTCATTTAGTCCAGTTATAGTCTGTTTCATGTAAAGCACCGTGCTGTACATTTAGAGCAGACAATTTATTATGAATGGAGATTTACACTCACTCATTTAAAATAGTGCATAATTTGCTTTTGTAGTGGTGATGTGGTCTGCTCAATCAATCAGACAGAAACACTTCCATCATCTAGCTCTGGGTGAAACTGCATCACAGATTGGTAAAAACAGTCTTCTCCAGATGAAGATGGTCTGCTTCTGCTGGTGCTGTATGTATGTAATCAACAAAAAGGATTATTATTATTACTATTTTTTTTTCAAATTTTGCTGTACTCTCTCCACAGGAGGTTTTAGCAGCAGATCAACAAGTAAGTTAGAGCTCAATTCACATAGAGATAAACTGATAATTTGTGTTATTTATTCATCATCTCCATAAATTAGTCCACGGCCCTGAAAACAGCACAAACACAAAGAAAATTGCATTTCTGACTTCTTTTTTTATGTGATACCACCCTCAGCTTTGGCAGTTGTCAAAAAGAGCAATGGGAGCTTGTTAGCACAGAGCACAGCAGGAGCTGAGAGTCCCACGTCTATAACATCATTTGTGCCAGAGGAATGCAATACATCCAAATTTCTCAGGGACTATAAAGGTAATACAAATTGGCTCCACTAGCTAATGGAGGGTGGCCTATCTGTATCATGTATTCTGCTGCTAACACTTTGGGCTTTTAACCTCGCATGTGCTTCAAATGTGCTGTTGAATTTTCATGCTTTGTCTCCCTTTTATGTAGCCCTGGTAAGCTGTAAAATAGTTAAGTACTCACAGTTTTCTGTGCGCTACATAAATAAAGCAGACTTACACGTCATTGTGGTTGTCTCTGAGGATGTCAGTTGATTATTTATTAACACAGTGAAAAGGAGTCTGCAGTGAATGCTGAAGTAAGGCTTATTAGATGCTGTCCTGTGCGGGAGCAGAAACAGAACCCAGTTTTGACAGTCTGGCAGGCAGCCTGATCACACCGACTGAATTGTCCGCTGTCCCATTTACAAAACTGGCCTCAGTACATCTCAGGAGCATAAGAATGGAATAGTACAGGGAAAAGGAAAAAAATCTTTGAAAATCTTAAAGTTTGATAGAAATAAATCCACTCAATCTATCAGTGCTGTTGAAAATGCCAAAAATCTTAAATGTAATATTCCCTGCAGTCAAAAGCCATGCAAAATGATTCTGTACAACTGATCAGGGGTGGAAGAGAAAAGCAATACAGCAGTCTCGACATATTTAGTGTGGCAATATTGTACACTGACACCAAGTATGTTTTTTTTTTTTAATCATATAGATTATTAATATTACAAATACAAATTAAACTTTTGGTAGCCTACTACAACATTTAAATCAATTGCTTTTCAGACAACTTGATACATTTTGGTGTAATACAAATAACTGAAGTGAGAAATTTTATCTTTAAAACTTTCTCTTATTAGATAAAACAGATGTTTACCTTTGATGACATAATTTACAGTTAAAAAATGTTAGGTTAATAATAAGGTTAATAAATTGCAAAATATCACAATATATATGTTACCCCTATACTCGGGATATTGCAAAACGTTAAACGGTTTGAACTCTGCCATAGAAACAGTCCGCCACTGCATATGTTGGTATTTTTGCTACTTGTGATGTCATTTCTTGGGAGTATTTTCAAATGCTTCATATCCCTACAATGTGTACAACCCAAAAGCTAAGCTATTATGTAAGTCAATAAAACCATAATAATTTATAAATGTATTGAAATTATGTCATAAATTAAAAAAAATACAAAAATCAGACATGTTTTTTCATTGAATTTTAAAAAATAAACACATATTGATCCAAAAGATTTCTAAATAAAGAAACATGGTACAAATATTTCGTATCACTACATAAGTTATATGAACTATGTAACAAACTATGTTTTTTAGTTTTTCAGATACCCTCATTTTTATGAGCAGAGTGCAGAACCCTTGTGATAGTTTCATCTGCAGTAATAATATCTCCTCAGTGCCTACATTGGTATTCTCAGTCATGTCTATCCCTAAAACCTGTACAACCTAAAAGCTTATGTAAGTCAATGAAACATAATAATTGATAACAGTACTGAAATTCATAAATTTAGAAAAATACAAGACATTCCTATCAACCTGCTTCTCTGCCTCTCTGGCACCACTGCACGTTTTCTCCGTCTTTTGGACCACTACCACAAGTTAACGATGTCATCACAAGCAGTCAATGTAATGGTGCAAAAGACAGAAGTCTTAGCCTTCTGCTGCAAAAAAATGAAAATAAAAATAAAATAAACGCTCTGGCTATTACAGTTTTTATTTCAGATCAATTTTAAACAGAATCATGTAAACAACGATCTCCTGCAGCCATGAAGGGACAATTCTGTGGCGTGACCACGGGTCGTCACTGCCTTTTAGACGGCTTGTAGCATAACATAATGATGTCATCACACACAGACATCATGACGGAGCGAAAGACAGAAGTCTTAGCTGTCTGATGCAAAAAGAATAATGCTAGAACTCTTATATGTATATTTTTTTATTTTAGATTGATTTCTGACAGGATCAAGAAAACAACATCGGCAACTCGAGCAGTCACTTACTACAGCTGGACAGCATTACAAGTTAAGCATCAGGTCTCATAACAGCATTCACTCAAGATTCAAATGCCTTTTCAACCCATGTGACTGTATGAGTGGGCACTCACCAACAAGGAGAAAGCGAAGTACGGCCACAGAATGTGTGAATCAATTCAGGATTGAAATGGCCTTTACGCTCAGTCTGGACGATTGATGCACATCATGGCAAGTTCAGACTTGCCAGTACCATTGACCTGTGCAGGGCTGAACAGTGGAGTAATGACACTGCATGCTAATTTCAAGAGGGATAGAAGAAAATTTGTGAAGTGTTTCCCACCTACAAAACAATATCTATTGCGCAGGCAGCTTTAGCTGTAATATACAGCAGAAACATCACATTGTTACTGATTCATTCTCTGACTGCTATCACTATAGCCTGCAATTACAGATGTGGCAGAATGCTGTCCATGAAGGCTAAAGTCAGGACAGTAAAGGTTTCGACTGGAACTGCCCAGTACGTCAACAGGAGCCTGTTACTATGGTTCCTATTGTGCTTTGAATTAAAAGTGTGGTTATTTAACATTTCTGTTCATTAAAAGTTAATAATAGATATAAAGCAAGTCTTGTTTAAGATAGGAGAGTATAAATTTCACAGATATTCAAAGAGGATGACCAGATTGCCTCTTCATTTATATTTAACTCACCAGTGAGCGTGTCCTCATAGGCCCTTGAAAATGTTTAAACTGATAACCAGTGTAACACATTGCAATTGTCCCCTGTCAGCCTGACATAGGTAATTGTCACTGTTATCATGCTGTCGGGCAGGGATTTAACTTATTACACATAGAAGAACCCAGATCAGCACTGTACTGACCCCGTCAGATTTAGTTCGTCTTGTTATAATGTTGTAATCCTGAGCAGTCACCCTGTCTCATTCCCACACTGTGTGAATCAGTTAATAACACAAACTCCAGGATGAGCTCCTCTTCATCTTACTGATGACCTGCTGGAACATAAAAGATCCCTGACGGTCCCTGGAAAATCATTTTATGAATCAGTGAGCCTGTTTAGACCTGTTATTAACATGTGTTTCGGTGATCCGAACACAAGTGGACAGCCGAGACACATCACTGTTCACATCTGTATCTATCATGCGTCTCAATGCCTTCGTCACTCATGCTAGAAGGTCAAAGGGCCCCATGCACAGACAGTACGTCCACGTTCTCTCCAACTGCTGGCTTGTCACATAAGCAGTTGTGTTAGTTCTGCCAGCAGAATTCAACAAATGTCCTTCCATAGGGCAGAAATATGGACGGTCATTTCATTCAACTCGTCATAAATAGGTAAAATAGAGAGCATGAGCATCAGGTTAGCAGGCTCTCTCTCTTTGAGGATACAAAAGCTACTTAAATCAGATTGTATGTCATCAGTTTGGTTGACTTGCTACGTCTGAAATCACCAGTGAATCACAACTAAATTACTTTTTAAATCATTGTAAGTATAGTTTTTTTTTTTAATGTTGTTGCATCAGGGTCCTGCAGTGGGACGCATAACCCACAAAAAGCTTGGTGATTGGTAAAAATATGTATACGTTTATATATATATATATATAGATATATATATATATATGTATATATATATAAATTCATGTGTACGGGTACAGGTAAAAATTAACTACACGTGGGTGGAAAGCAGGTGAGAACAAAAATAGATTTTTTTATTTTTCAGAATAAAACAAATGAAAAAGATGTGCAGAATATGCATAATATTGGGGCACTGGTGGCTTAGTGGATCGAGCAGGCGCCCCATGTACAAGGCTGTTGCTGCAGCGGCCCAGGTTCGACTCCAGCCTGTGGCCCTTTGCTGCATGTCACTCCCTCTCTCTCTCTCCCCCCTTCACACTTGTCTGTCCTATACATTAAGGGCTAATAAGCCACAAAAAATATCTTTAAAAAAAAAAAAGAATGTGCATAATATTTTGACGTCTAAATCACTATTGTCAAGCTCCACTTCCTTTTATTTTGTAAGCCAATGACAAAAGTTGAACTTTTGACCCTGTCATCACATTCGTCAACGACAGGGAGGACTCCTGCGATGAAACTTAGCAGCCTGAGGGTGAGGTGGCAGTTTACATCAAGTTCAAGACACCCAAGGAGGATCCTTTCAAGGTTTTATGGTGGAAGGAGCATGCTAAAATGTTTCCTAACTTGGCAGTGATTAAATGTTGTCGCCATCCCGGCCAGTGAACAAGACTTTCCTCCACTGGATTTGTACTTCATGAGTGTGGGTTGGGATGCAGGACTGGTCTGGTACTGAGCTGAGTATGGGTTTTCAAAAACAGACCCATGTGGACCTCTGTGTTGTGTTGTGATTGCATGCCTGTGAGAGCTCTAGTTACACACTGTAACCTCAGTCCATTTATCATTAGGGTTTATTTGTAGTTTTTAGTCTGACCTCAAATCCATCAAGTGAAAATAGTAAAAACTACTATCAGCAAGAAAAGCCCAGAGAAAACGTCAATCATGACACCTAGACAGCCTCAAACAGACTTGTCACTTCCTTTAAAACTCATTCCTGCAGTTAGCACAATGTGAGAGCAGAACGGTAACACTTTACCCATCAACTGTTAACACTGCTCCCATGCCCTCCACCTCCCACACATCACATCTTGCCAAACTCTGGTATCACAGAAAATCCCTTCCTTTGGCCATTGTGATTATTGCTCATGTTACATTGGACATTCCCGACAGCACTTGAAAGCAACATAAATCCTTCTATGTCCAGTAAGCCTCTGAGGGCGCAGAGGAGGGGAAAGGTCACCACAGACAATCTCCCATCTTGAGGAATTGCTAGTCAATCCTTTGCAACGCCCGCAGTATTTACTGTCTGTGTGTGTGTGTGTGTGTGTGTGTGTGTGTGTGTGTGTGTGTGTGTGTTTTCCACCTGCCACATCCTCCCCTGGTCTGTTTCTGCTCTTTCTCTCCTTCTAGAAACACACTTTTCCCCTCCACCTTTAGTTCTGCACCGTCACACAACAATTAAAACCGCTAAGTCTCTCGTTACCAGCTGCTAAAGATTAGCAGAGTATCGCTTCTGAATTGAGTGTTTTCCAGAGACTAATCCGCTGAAATCCCCCCTCTGTTTTTTCAACGGCGGTAACGTGATAAAAACAGACAACACTTCAGCCATGTCTCTGTCTCTCCCCTCACTAAATACTTCTATTACGAACGCCTACAGGCAGAGCTCAACTTTAGGGGATAGGATTCCGAAGCAGCAGCAGCGGCGGCGGCGGGAAAATCATAATAATAATAATAAATATTGACTCACCTGAGAAAGACCGTCTCTCCTTGTCGGACGGTGATATTGTCCATCACTTTGTTGTCGGACTGAGAATCCCCTTGGCTGCGGACTGGCAACCCTGCAGGCACAAGAAGCAAAATCCTCAGAGAAAGAAGAACTGTGCATTTGGAAAAAGCGACAAAGTATCCCCGGACAGACATCGTCTTCAGCCAAGAGGTGTAGAAAAAAAAATTCCCACAGCGAGACAATGAGTCAGTTTGCGCCCCGTGAAACAGTCCCGTGGAGATTATTTACCCCCCAGTTCATTAGTCTTAATCCAAATCTTCTCGCCAGGTAGCCGCGGTGTGCAGGGGAGGAGAGACACTCGACCCTATCTGACTGCACTGTAAAACATCCACTGTTTAGTCTTTAAAGAAGGCAAAGAAAAAAATAATCCCTTCTCACTGACGGGTCCGGCGGCTGCTGCTGTTCCTATTATTTCACCAAGTTTTTTATTCTAACATAAGAAGTCATAAAAAAAAAAATGCTTTAGACGGGGATTCAAAGTGTTAATCTGCAGCCTCGATATGCCTAGAAACTAGGCGAACAACAAAAAGACGCCAGAGTCATATTTAAAAGGAAAGACAGAGACGCCAAGTTTGCGATTTGCATCGGCTGTCATAGTTGTTTCTCTGCCGGTGCTCTGTGTTATTATGAGCACTTTCTGTCTGGCTACGTCACAGACGGACAGTTGGATAGTGGTGAAGGAAAATGGATTCACATTTGCATCAAATATCCCCTCACGTAATATTAATCATGTAGGCAGAGGTAGAGAGTCCCTGCTGCTCCATATTTAAATATTTAAAGTGCGTTATGGCTTATTATTTGAGTTTAACTGTGCCTCTGATTGTTCATAATGCCCATTTTTACCTTGAATACCAATTATATTCTATTTCATACAATCCCCTGGATATTGCTGAACAATATTTACATATAAAAACATCAGTAAACCAATGCATCCCTGAAGAAAGTGGTCTAGAAGCATTTTCATTATCAGTTAATCTGTTAATTATGTTCTCAAGTCACAAATTGTAAGAAAATTGTAAAACGTGTATATGACAATTTCCAGAAGCCCAAGTTGACATATTCAAATTGCATGTGTTCACAGCCTCCATATATTCAGTTTAATCACTGACAAATAGCAAGAAAACCAGGGGGAAAAAATCCCATTTGAGAAGCTGGACTGGACACTGTTTTGCTTAAAACATGACTTAAAAATAAATAGATAATCAGAGTAGTTCCTGATTAATTTCCGGTGATCCATTTTGAGCAACTAGCCTAATTGTTGCAGCTCTAATCCATAATGCTCCATCTCTACACCTTTGATAATTCAGAATAAAAATTATACCTCAAGGAGCAAAAGCAAACTCCACAAAGACGTATTCAGTATGGAAACTGCTTTTCCAGATGCACTAACGTTAGCACCGTTTTACTGTGGGGATTTTTTTTTCTCATGGCTATTTGCAGCCTGCATGATATAAAAACTGGCACATCAGGGGGCAACATAACTTCTGAGAGAAGAAATGGCACATTTCAATTTCAATTTTCTTTTTTTTTCAGTTTCAATATGCTTTGTTGGCATGAATGTCAGGTATACTTCTCTTGCTTCTCTTACAAATGAAAAGTTGAATTCATAGGCAATAGAACACACCCTTGCTTACTTCAGCCCTGTAGCCTTGCATGGCCTGGTATGACCAGTGGCTTGTAGTAAAGAATAAATCATACTCTCAACCTCCATGCAGCTGTGAGGGCCTGCATAGTTTCTGTCATGTGCATGCTTATGCACCACCCAAATTACATGAACTGCATGTACAAGCATGTCAACTGCTGTTGTGTGGTACATGGTCATGGACACAAATACCCAATATAGTGTAGAATTCTGTTTGAGGCTGTTTTGTGTAAAGAGAAGAGAAGAGAAGAGAAGAGAAGAAAGCCTTTATTTTCATTGCACAAAGAGTATAGGATGAGGTTAGGACTGCCTTATCAAGCTGTTGCAAATGTAAAATTAATAGTGGATTGCACTGAATAAATAGTGGGTTGTGCTGATTATTTCATATATTGTGATTTATCAGCCTAATGGCCCATGGGTAAAAACAGTTTTTTAGTCTATTTGTGCTTAACTTTAAGCTCCTGTATCTCCTACCAGAGGGCAGGAGAGAGAACAGTTTGTGACCTGGATGGGAACAGTCTTACATATCAGGGACCGGACTGACTTTACTGAGTTAGGTCTCTGACTCTTCTGTTCTTCTGCTACTATTATACCCTGTTTCCCACCAAATGTAGTGCACCTTTGCAGGTTTTTTAAAAAGGCCCAAACCCTTTGAAAATAGGCGATAAACTGTTTTGCCATTGCCAGTAGTGTACCAGCAATGTGCACGGCTCTGCAGCAGACAAATATGCCTTTTTTTTTTTCTTCTGCTGTGTCACATTCAATGTCATGGACAGGTCTGAAAACAGGTTAGTAAACAGTAGAAAGCAGCAGAGGTCAGTTAAAATGTTACAGTGGTTGCCTCTTTTTCATATCTTTTACTTATTGTGTCTCTCTTTCAAATTCAGTGCTAATAAAATTTGGAACAATGTTTGAGCACTGAGATGTACGCCCCGTCATTGTATCACACCGGCAAAGGGGCTTAAATCAGCGTGTCTATCCGGGTGTCATTTCCATTGTTGCGGATCAGAGCTAGAGTCCCCTCACCACTGCACAGCCGTTTGACCCAGGAGTGAATGCCAAGTGTAACCTTCCCCATTACATACAAAAGCCAGATGTTAGTGGGTGTTAGGGTATTTTGTGAAACGGGAAAGGGCCTTAACACTACATTTTAAGGCCCTGACACACCAAGCCAATAGTTGGCTGCTAGTCAGCAATGCTGTGTAACTAGCTGTCTAACTAGCTTGAAGGCAGCCTTTTGGTTTCCCTTTTTAAATGACTAATACAGACTACTGCCATCTGCTGGTGTGGAGAGTTATTTCCTCTCACACAGGCACAGGATATGCATGTTGGTTGGCCGTTAGTCTGAGTGGGCGGAAGTCCGCTGCATAGATCAGCCTCTCATTGGGCGGAACGAGCCACCCGCTGAAGTCCCGCCCTACCACCTCCGTTTGTGTAGCAGTTTTCAACCGTTTTCAACACGTCCTTTACTAACTTTTGCAGTGTTTGATTTTGCAGGGATGTAGCCATTTTTCTGCCATGGTTCGCGTCCTGTAGGCGATATTTTTGTGGGCATGTTACACCAAAACCTGTTTCCCCCCGGCAATATTTTTGCAAGGGCACCGTTGCTGTGGCACCGCCAAGAACGATTGTGAGTGGTTGAAAGAAATACAAGCAGCCGGGGCGTTTTTTTCTCCAATTTTAAAGTGAGAGTCGGCCCAGCCAGACCTTTCTTTTCTTGAGAAAGGTCTGCTGAGCGAGACTAGTTAGCCGTCAGCTGTGGTCATTGCAGTGTGTTCAGGTGCAACTTTTTGGCCAATACACGGCAACTTGTATCTGGGCCTTTAGCATTGACCATTGTCAATGTAACATCCTCTGGTGGCCACAACGGCCACTCCTAAGTAAATGTAACATTAGTCCCTATAAGGTATGTTCTTTCAAAGGCCTTCTCCTGCTTACAAGGCCTTTTTCTTGGAAGACATTTTGACATGTGACAATAGGAGAAGGTGTAAATAATAAAACAAATGATGCCTGAAATACATTTAGCTGCTCCAGTTTCATTCCCAGTATTGTTCACACTGGAACACTTAAATAAAACAGTACCATCATTAATGTTAATTGTAACACCTGCGCTTTTTCTATGATGACAAGTCTGGGAGAAAAGCCTGCTGGGAAAAGGCAAATGGTGACAATGTTGAGGCAAAGGAGTAGAACCATGTGACCAAACAAGTTTCCTGAGGGCACAGCTCAGATTTCTAAGTGCATGTCACTGTTAATGACTAAACGATTTAAATGTCAATTATTGTGTGTCATGCTACCACAGATAGATCACTTTATGTCAACACTGCATGAATGTATTCCTTAGATAAAACATAAAAACATGTTTTTATTAGCTGCTTTAAGAGGAGTGGTAGTTAAATCGAAGCAGCCTTAGGTCAGAGAGCTTCGTCGCGAAGCTATATAACCCAAGCTGTATTGTTGTGGATGATGCTGCCATTAAATATCAATATTGTTAATTTTTATATCAATATTATATCACAAAGCAACACATTAAAGTAAAAGAGGATAAAGATGTTTGTAGAATTAAACTCAAAGGCTGAGTGACTGAAATTCTCTTCCTTTGTCTTATTCACACACATCATGCATATAATATGTTTTATAGTTCACACGATTCATTTCCAATTCCTATTCAATTCATTTTCAGTCTGGAGCCGTGCTGCTTGTAACAAAGGCAGATGCTAGCTTTAGATGAATATGTGCAAACGTTAGCTGCATATTTTGCATTTGTAAGCCTGTGCTTAACATTTACTAGTTCATGTTGCAATGTGTCTCCTTCTGTCTTTGCTGTGTGAGCAGTGCATCAGGCCCTCCCTGGCTCTCTCAGCACAATCAATTCTTGATTACTCTGATTTCATTTTAACAACCTCTGAGGGTTCTGTCATCTGCAGTTCATAAGCCATAAGAAAAACTTTGGTAGTATGTAAAGGGTTAAAATACTGAAAACAAGCTGAACGCTTTGCTTCAAACTACTGGTTCATAACAGAGTCCTATTTTTAGAATGTGGATGTCACAACGGTAAACAGGACCCAGAGAGACAATGCATGAAACCAGGCAGCATGTAGAACACAGGTTCATTCTTGTGACCTCTGTGACCTGTGCTCATTCGACAACAACAACTCAGAAGTGTGGTCTTCTCTCAGGCTTATGCAACACAGCAAAAGACCAGGAAAAAAAAAAAAAAAAAGCACCTGGAAACATATACCAGCATAAACAGCATATACTCTGAACAGCTGAGACAAAGAGGAATTGCACAAGAGAAGTGAGGTGATGTGCTTCATTATACATTATCTCAGTTTAGTAACCAACCTCCATAGTGAATGGTGACACTGGACACAAGAAACACAGGTCCGGTCGGTGGAAGAAAATGTTGGCATTGTACATTTCTGCAAACCAGGGATAAATTACATTTGCACTTTCATACATTTATCAATGTTTCTAAAGTAATGCAGTATATCAGATCGGATAATGTGACACCTAGGAGAGAAGCCTGCCCCGCTGTAGACAAATGTTTGATACCAACAAACAACCAAACTGGCTCGTCATTGCTGTTTCCAGCATCTTGTTAGGCCCAGAATTGGGTGTTCTGTAGTGTCACTGTGTTTCCAGCAGCATTTTTAGGCACTAAAAGGGTATTTTTTAGAGACATTGCTGCTTTTCTTTCTGGGATAGTTGCACAAGAGCTGTTGCTGTTTTTCTGGCTCGGATTTTTCCCCCCAAGGTGGTAATTTTAAGCCAAAACATGGTATTTTCCTAAACCTAATCACATGTATCCTTGGTTTCCAGAAATGTATATTGCTACTGGGTCAGAAATAGAAAACTACTGCAGTGTGTGGTTCATAAGCATGCAGGTGAACTGAACAGACAAGTCCAAGCCAGTGAGTCAAAGTCTCTATATAGGTTCTTTGTCTCATAACAGTTTCATCCACAAGTTACTGAACCAGCCTGAGGCCTTACAACAAATGATCAATATTTGATCAAGTTTGGCAACAAAAAGGATGCCTGAGAGTTAATTGTTATGTAACTTGTACCATTCTGAAGATTTCTGTGGTCTGCAGCATTCATTTCTATCATTATTTGCGACTGGAATGTCTCAGACAGAGTGGACTGTCTGGGGGCATGGGTGTAGCCCAGGGGGTAGGACTGACCATGAACCTCAGTGTCCCTGGTTGGAGTCTGGCTGGGAACATTTGTTGCATCTCTCTCTCCTCATTTCCTGTTTCTCTCTCTCTGCTGTCTGTACGCTTTAAAATTTCCCCCAAAACACCTAATAAAGAAGATGCCCAAGGCACATGCAAATACTACAAATAAAATTCTTAGAATAAATTTTGAATCCCCTGCAAACTTCGGAAAACTAACTTTCGATTGATTTGCTGAATCACTCTTAGAGTCAAATGCTAGTAAACTTTGACTGCTAGAATAATGGTTTAGATGGGGCAAACTGCACCTACCAGTAGGCCAGAGGGTGCATATCAATGTTGTAAAATGGTTGCAGTTGCATTAGGTTTCAATTTTACTATTCTTAGTTGTAGTGGCCAAACATACCTGGTAAGGTCTAGGAAAAGATCATGGTATGTCTCCATTTGTCTCCTAGGTGAAAGTCCTATGTTTGTCTGAAACACCCACCCACCCCAACCTCGCGCCTATGTCGCCTGACCTCCTCTTTTGCTCCCATTATAATGTGCTTTTATTGATCATAATTATTGCAGCCACTAGAGGTCGCTGCCCTGGAGGTAGAGTAGGGCCATTTTACCCCAAATCTCAGCTCCAGATGACAGCTAATTATGACCATTTAATGAGCAGATAACATTCTAAGCGGGTGACTGAGTAAATGTGTTGTCAGGGCATTAAGGTATTACAAAAACATGTTTAGTCTGTTTAGAAGAGACAGTTTTGATGAGTGCTTTTGTGGACATCAGAATCTCTCAAAAACATTAGAGTTTTAATAGAACCAGATGTCTCTACTACTCTAAGATTTTGAGGTTTTTTTCCCCTTTTAATTTCTTCATCTTTTTTTTTTTTTTTGTTAACACAGCTACTGAGTGCAGTTTATCAGCTCCAGTGTTTGCACTGCTTAGTCAAAATGATATTCAGAGGACTGAGGTTTTGTTTCCACAAGATATGAATCCGCTGCTCATGGAATTAAAAACCAGCAGTTTGCCACTATTCTAAGTCATTTGCCCACACTGGACGGAGGCATCATCTTGAGACAAAGATGTCATTTTAGTGTCAGTCAACTCATCAGATATCAGCACTATAGTCAGTGAGTGGCTTTACCCAATATCACAGTAACCAAAAGGTGTGTCAGCTTTATGCCAAGGGTTAGCCTATGCATGTGGCCTACACAATTGTGAGCATTTATACGTGTGTGGTGGTGTGTCTGTGTCACTCTGAAGTTACACCTCCAAAACACTAGTCAGCGGCAGGGTTTCTGTGATTTGAGCTGATTAAAACATACCAAAAACACACATTAAGCATGGCTTGATCGCGACAATTTCAAACACAAGTACGCAAATCGGCTTCACTAAAACTTGCAGGATTCACAGACAAAGAACTTGTCTTTTACTGGCCACATTTTCCCACAAATACAACATACTAATGTTATTAGCACAAGCCAATGGCATTTTACATTGTATAAATTAGCCTAGCAGCTAGTGGGCTTTTCCCCTGCTCATACAAAGCCAGGGACAACAACAACATTTAACAATGGTAACGATACAAAATTTGGCTCCATTAAAGCTCACAGGGTTCACCGACAAAACAACTGTCCTGTACTAAACACGTTTCCAAACAAATAAAACATGCTAACGTTATTAGCACAAGCCTATGGCATTTTACACTGCATAAATTAGCCTAGCGACTGGTGGAGATTTCCTCTACCTATATGAAGCCAGGAAAAATCACACACAAGACATAAAGTGCTGTTTTGTGGGAGCTTTTTGGTCTTCACAATTTATTGTTTCTTATCTGTGAAATAAAAGTAAACAATAAGCTGTGGGAAATGGAAGGAAAGGAGGTCTGTAGCGTTGCAATGTGTAGTTACATTTCTGGGGAGATGCATGTCAGGCTACGGTGTGGGGTACGGCACCGATTCGATGCAGAAGTATAAATCCTGCCATAGTAATAAGAAGAATGTGTTTACTACCCTTTTGACATAACCTTGTCATAATCTCTCCAAGTGCTGCATTTTTTCATGTTAAACTGATAAAAACTACAGAATGTATAAGACTTCTGTAGGTGGAGCACCTGATTTCAGACTTTTAGTACCAAAAATTGCTTTATTTTAATCATTAAATAAGTAAAACATGTATCACATTGTCATTGTCCTTAATCTAGTGGAGAGGTTGCTTCTCTAATGATCGCTTAAATTCATGCTTGCTTGATTTAGCGTAATTATTGCAGGTTCTCTGTCTGTCAGCAGCCTCATAGCAGTGTCCTCTGCCTATTCCCATTCATAGCATGACATGCGACATACCCCTGAAAAAAAAAGTCAGCATGCAATTATTCAGTCCTGTGCTCACAACTGCTGCTACTTTCACTCATTTAATCCCAGCATTCACCAGTGCTTTTCAATACCCAATATTTTGCCTCTCAGCACTTTTACCTCAGTTTTTCACGCTGTAGAGGTAAGCTAATGAAGTCATACAAATGGAAATGACAAGAGCTGCAATCAAAATCACATTACTGGTAAACATACAATTACATTTTTTTAATGCTATATTGTTTTTGTCAATTTTGCTGTTGTTAAAATCTTAAATAATCCACTTTATGCCCAGGTTTCCTAGTATTTGGGTTGAGGTATCCACAAGGCGGGAATAATAATAATTGGTTTGACTTTGTGTCTGTGCCTGAAAGGCCTCAAGAAGCTCCGCCTGGCCAATAAATGTCAAAATCCATTATAGTCTGAATATGAAAACCAGTATTAATTACTGGATGGAACTCAAGGCCTTTCTGACTTCAAAGCACAATGACCGCTCTCTTCAAGAGCATCATTTGATTAAGAAAAAAATTTAAAATGTAAAAAAATAGCTATCACGTGTTCTCTCAACTGCAGACCCTAAACGTGACAACATGCCATATCGAGTTTACCTGGCAATATCATATAGATAATGTGGATACAATGTTTCAAATTTCTCCCTGCCAGCTCTAAGCATTATATTATGAGGCTAGAGGAAGCGAGTGTTCTTCAGACTTGACAGCATCGAAAGCTATTTTATAGTCCAGATCTTGAAAGAGACAGAATGAGATGTCACCATCCAGAACAACGAGCCTCCAGGCAGCACATTCCCGGGAAGCTATACAGTCACGTCATTTGACTTGCTTGGAGCGCTGCAGCTCATAATCGAGGTTCCACCTCCACACAGACTATAAATGCCAGCGCTCTGCACCCCTCTGCATCTCACCTGAATGGAGTTGTCAAGTAAATGAATGAGTGAGATAAAGCCTTCTTCGGTGACATCTAATGTTCTCCATCTGAACCACCTTTAGTGTAGTCAATCACTCATTGTCACCTTTTGGATCAGCGCATGCTAAGTCAGTAAATTAGAGATGGCATGTCACCTAAACACATGAACGTAAAGGTGGAGATCAATTAACAATTATTTATTGGACAGATTTTTTCAGTTTTGGTGGGAATAACCTAAATATAGAAAAAGGCTGCTCTTTAAAGTAGAACTGCATAAGCAATTCTTACAGCCCAGTTTTGTTTACCTATAAATCATTATTAATTATTGATTATTAACCATATGTTTGGTGATACTACAGTAGCACTTATTAATACATATTTTTATACAAACAATAGATCAAATCACTATGTGTAATGTAAAGGGGGCAGTCATAGTTCCAGTTCCAGCAGGGAGGTATTAAATCCGACATTTTATTCAAAAATCTGGTGAACATAGAATTTAGCAGCCACAGAGCCAGAGTTAAAAAAGCAGAGCATGAGAGTGATTATTCAACTCATCAGTCAACCAAAAACAGAACTTCACTTGAATGCTCATGTTGCTTTGTGTGTGCTGGATGCAAAAATAGGCAACTGTTTGCTGGTGTGGCTGCCCTTTGTGCAATAGCTTTGTTGTGTGTTCCCATAGAAACATAATGTGGTTAAATTTTGAAATGGCAATGTTGTGCTTTCAGTTTGTTCTGCTGCCCCCAAGTGGCCAAAAAATAGAATAATTTCTCCTTCGTCTGCTTTTTAATTTATTTAAATGTCCGACTTTGTCTTAGTCTTTAATTAACAGTGACCAATCACCATACGTTAATACTAAACTTGAAAAAGAGTTGAAGAAAAACCTGTTTCAAAATATCATTGGAGACTCTTTCCAATCCAATCAGCAGAAAAGAAAAAAAAAACATTGACATTGTATGTTTCTGAAAACCACAGATGTTCCTTTTGTGCATTATTTTGTAACAGATATGTTGAAACTTTATGTTTCATCAAGGCTGTGATTAACGTGTGATTAGGTTTAGGCACAAAAAATACTTGGTTATGGTTAAGAAAATATCATGTTTTGGCTAACAGTAATGACTCGCTAAAAAGCAACCTCTTTTTGCTTGTTGGTCTCTAATAGTGGTTTGCCGTGGTGTGCCGCTTGATAGGCAAAAGTGTGATGCCACCCACCATCCCCACCCCTCTCAGCTCATACGTCACTTTAGAAACTTTGATTTGATACATATTAAACATACCAATACAATGTATTCGGGGTACGCAGAAATGTACAATGCCAGTGTTTTCTTCTGACGACTGGGCTGCTCTTTCCACATTTAAGTAAAACCACAATACCTAGCTTCAAGTGTTTCAGTCGCTAACTATGAGTTATATGCTGTATGTGGGATTTTACACCATTTCACAATTATGACAACTATCCATGCAGCAGCATGCATTACATTTCCTCCAACCCGTATTTGGCAAAGCAAATTTGTAATATTTAACTATATTTTGTGAAGGAGATTAGGACTTATTTGTCTTTTGAAGATGATGATAAATAAATAGAGACTGTGCAAAGTCTGTCTCCACTGGCTGTGCCCAAAAGTAATGAAGTACTAATTGTGAGGTAAACAAAGACCACAAGGAGACAACAAGAGGGAAAAAAAGATCTCATCCACTTGATGATGATGATGTCTAACTAAACTAATGGTAATCATGCAGGCCTAATTGGGTGGTTTGAATGAGAGGACCACAGGGAAAAGCTGGGTGAAGGCAGTAAGTGACCCGCCTGCTTCAAATACTGTCAAGATGTCATTGAGCAAAGTGCTTAACCTCCAACGACTCCACAGGAGCAGACTGGGCAGCTTCCCAGTGTGAAGGAGTGTGTCACTGTAAAGACACATTTACTCAGCACAGTTTCACTTCTTTACCTCAATGTAAAGTGACATCCTGTTGTTAAAGCTAACTTTGGGTCTTTAAAAAGCGCAAGATTTCCAATGGGACTGAAGGCAACAAAGGACCTTTTATCTGTTGTTAATTGGAATGAATGACAGAGGGGTAAGGGACTGACTGAAAAGAGCATGTGAGAAAGACTGACAGATGAATGTTAGTGTGTCATAATGTCACCCTAATCAGCATAATCAGTTTAATGACCACTATTAGGCAATCCTCCACACATGTCAATCAAACTGTGATGGTAGATACTACAGTGTATTTTCAGTGGAGGACAGGTTTGCTGGCTGTGTGTGTCACATTGACCCCTATTATAGTGGACAGACTACTTTTCAACATCTACCAGTATTTACCTGGACAGTATACAAAATGCAGGTACGCACTGGTGCTTATTTTTCAAGAATGCTATCATATCGACAAGATTGTTGTTAATTAATACCAGTGACATGCAACTGTGCATATGCACATTAGCATGCCCTCACATGTCATTTATCATGTTAAATATGGAAAAGTAGAACAGCTAGAGCCGCTTGTCATTTTGCGTCTTTGAATCAAAATAGGATTTTTTTTGTTCTCCTACCAGCGGCGGACATGCTGGTCAATGCACAGCCTCTTTCATTCCTTCAACCACCTTGATATGCACCTATTTGTGCATATCAAAAAACCTGTTGATACCCAAGTCTTTAATGTTAAAAACGTAGGTACGTTTCTCCCCCTGACCAGAAATGTGGATTTTTCTTTTTGGCGTGCATCTCAACTCAGCCTTGCAAACTGTTTGAAAGTTGGTTTGTGTACAAGGTATCCATGACAACGCACAGAGTTGACAGGAAATAGACAAGAGGCATATGTATCATAAAAGGTGGTAAAAAGTCCAGTTGAGATGTATATTCCAAGACATGACATCAAATTCAGAATATTTTCATATTCATAATAATAATGGAATGTAAACCTAGCCATTGCTGCACTTGTATAGGCTCAGAGGTGCCAGCTTCCGGGAGCAAGTTAAACAGTAAAAAAAAACAATGAATACTTACTGTGGTCATATTGCAAAATATTGTCAATCAGGACATTCAGTACAAATCAGTCTGTACCAGACTTCTATCTTAACCCTGTAAAACATGAGCAAATTGGCCTGATTCCTTCCAAGAACACACAACAAAGGCAATGAGCAACTGTACAAGAAATTACCCAAAAATTAGAAAACAAAACAAAACAGTAAAACTTACAAGAAAATGTCCTGAGAAATAGTGGGAAAAAAAATAAAAAAAATTTAAAAATACAATTATAATAGTTAAAAGTTCTGGGCGTTTTGTTTCTTTTTTTTTTTTAACCCCTTTCTTTCTTTTCCTTTTCAGGTTATTCCTCTTGTCACTTTTTACCATTTTCTTGTAATTTGTGGGACATTTCTTGTCAAGTTGCCAGTTGCCTTTTTGGTACATTTTTGAGAGAAACCAAACTACTTTGCTCAGGTTTCAAAGGTTTAAATGCTTAAATGTGAAATGTGTGTGGCGTCTGTATGTCAAAATTTCCCTTTAAATGGTTTGTAAGGCAGGAGATAACTTAACCTGCTTCCACAATAGCTTCCACTTCTATTTGGTGTGGTGATGACAGCATTTCTACACAGGAGTATAAAAGGTATGGAAAAATGCACATGTAATGACAGTGAGTAGCAGACTGCCTGAATGTGGATGAACTGAGACATATTGTTGAAATGCACAAAGTTTTCTCAAGACATCTCTGGGTTATGTGCAATGGTTTCAGTGGTCTGGCCCACTTAAGATCAAATTGGGCTGTATGTGTCCCGTGAACTAATATAGGTACGACACCCCTGGTTTACGTGTATTAGTGGATATGAAGTGATTTATTGTAAAATAAGATATGCACCATTAAAGACTCCAAACATTGAAACACTTCATATGGTATTATATGGATTTTGGACATTTTAGGGTACCATTAAGAGTGCGGCTGAATTTCAACTGATTTATTCATTCTTTTTGCAGAGTAAAATTCACTGTAATCCTGTATTGCTTGGAAACGGTTTGTTAAAATAATCCTTGCTCAAGGTGCCTTAAAAAGTAACTAGGAAGCTGTGTCCAAAATGAGGAGCAGTAAGTTCACTAGCATTAATACAGATCACAAAGGAATCATCTTATAGGCACGTGGATGTCAAATGGCTGGCGAAATTTGTGTTCGCTGGCTCTTGCAAGATTGTTTTTTGCTTATTTGGAAGAAATATAATATTGTTCAATAAGCTAATACAGGCTAATGTCAGCAGCCTCTTGTTGACATTGCAGGAACTTAAATGTTTCTCCAGCCCACAACCATGATTAGTGTTCGAATTCACCACATTTACTTGAGTGGACTAATTAGACCTCAATAGATTACCCTATATGGGGAGAGACTAATTAGGGAATAGCGATTGATTCCGGACTAAGAATTGGTCTTCATCATCAGATGGACTTTGTTCAGTTGTCATGGAGATGACTAAGTAGTCATCACATAATCATGTTCAGAGATGGTCTTATGTGAATGTCCTCCTTGATCTTTCTCGAGCTGTTCATTGAGTCCTCATCAATGGATTTGACCCTTTCCCAGTCAATGCTGTGACATTGGTGTTGACGATGATGTTTTGGTCTGGTGTTTACAGACAACTGAGCGAGCTCCAAGGCAACTGAGCAAACTGCATCTCCACCAAACTAGTAAATAACTTCTTTGCATATGACATCATGCATCGGTGCACTGATCAGATGGGAGGCAGGCAACCAGAAGCAAAGACTACCAATACTGAAAAAATATGTTTGATTTGCACCGTTTATGGCTGTTCCAAACCATCAGAATGGAAAAAAAGGGCCACTTTAAGATCTGAAAATAGTAAGACCTTTTTGACCTTTTTGACCATCAGACCTTTTGGAAGGGTTGACCTAGTAGGTAGAAAAAAGGAGCCTAAGGGGCCATACACATGCTGCGTTTTTGCGCCCTTAGATTCATTGTTTTCAATGTAGACACACAGCAGGCATGCTCAAATGCCAGAGCTACGCTGTTGCGGCGTGCAAGCATTCCCGAGTGCCTGTTTGTCAGGCCGCAATGACTGAGATAAACTGAATACAACAGCGCGCACCACATGTCATGTAACAAGGACCAACCAATCACAGCCGACAGATATCTTTCCCTTCCTCTGTAAATATCAATCTGTGATAATCTGCACTCAGCATTTCAGGTAAATAGACTATGATATGGTGCTTGTTGAGGCTGCTTAGCAAAAAAGCTTGCTGAAATATGAAAGACAGTTATACTTAAGTACATTTACAACAAGACAGCAGTCATGACAGTCGTGGACCAAACTGCAAACAAAATAGTTCTAGTCGTCTTGACCGTTGTACACTTTTATCGGATTGCCATGTAACGTCATCAACATTGCTAACGCTAGGAGATCTGGGGGAAGAAGTAATTTGTAATGACGATCATATCCACACTGGGCAAATCAGTCAAGTTGGGGAAAAATCACTTTTCTTAATTTTGTATGGATCACATCCAAAAGTTTCAATTTTCTAATGATACCTGCTGCCTACAGATTCATCCAGCTCTTTTATTTAATCATGATCCTCTACATCCAATGCACACAGTACATGGATTTATCACTTCCTGCCCTCCATCGGAATTTTAGGCGTCATAATAGTCATGTTATGGCAAACAAGCTATTGACCTGGGTTAAATAAAATGGCTGTGTGACGGACTTTAGGGGGCTTTAACTTGCAGTGTTGCATGTGTGTCATCTGCAAATAGAAGTTACATTCTTAGTAACAGTTCTTAGTCCTAGTTATTTGTTTTGCCAATTACTGTTTTTGGGAAATGAAATTGTTGCCTGGAGTATGTTAACAGTCAACATTTGATTACAGTGAAGTTCACATGGATGGTGGATGTGCAAAGCATTGAGTTATCCCAAGTTTAGGCAACAAGTGCACTTTGGTTAAGATAAGGGAGAAAGGTGGTTGAATGTTAAATGTTATTATAGTAATCACATCTTGTCACGTGCTTCATTTGACTGTTGACTTTTTCCAAGATTAAAAACAGCCCATAATATTTCTCTAACCTTAATGAAATGCTGTAATGCCTAAACAGAACCAAAACAACATGAATCATACTTCAGTCGCTGTGAACAGATTTTGTAGAATGAATGAAACATGTACTGAGCATTCTGCAAGTACATTCAGAATGTAAATTTTATGGCTTTGCGGATACAGTACATCCATTAACAATATTTCCTTATTATGTTGATAAAACAACATAATCAGCATGTCATTATGTTTCTAACAAAACATATTTATTGTCGCAACTTGCAGCATATGAACGTAATTACTAGGATACAAGGTTGGCACTCTGAATTAACAAACATACATACACAGCCTTTGTGTAAGGCAAACTGATAATTAAATGCTGTCTGTCTTTTTATCCAATTCCTGTCTACCTTTGGAAATGGTTCCTAGAAAACAGTTAATATTTGCTGTAATTGCTGGCTTAATTAGCCTATGATGCTCCAGACAGCAGGATGCTTTCCTTTTGAATGTTCAAAACCCTTTTTTCCTGTCCTGCGAACCTTTCAATTATGATTTATATAACAAATGTGCTTTTTATTTTCACTGCCAGTCTGGCATCATAACAGTGATTCACCTACATAGGGACCACATTTATATAACAGGTACTTTGCAATCTTTTCAAACACCATATTATCATGGAGAACTAATATACCTGAATAGCCCATAGATGATATTGCCATTGGTTGACTTGACAACAAATGAATGCGAAGTGGAAGAAGTTGTATGATTGGCTAGAAAGAAAAAAAAAAAAAGAGGAGAACAAACTCAATACAGCATCAAGCGACAGCCAACAGTGGCCCCTGATCAGCTGCAGTAGGCTGTACCATTCACATTGTAATTTACACTTAAGTTGGGAGCCACAGGCCAGATGTGCGTGAAATGCATCATGCTGGTGTTCTGGACAGCGAGTTAAACGGTTATCTCTGCCGCTCTGCACTGTGATCCCTCTTGATGACTTCCAGATGGTCATCCTCCATCTTTAAGACTCTCTTTGTCCACAAGGGAAGCTGGGGTAATGAGGTCTTAGTCACCAGCATTAATGAAATATCACCTACCAGACTGAAGGCAAGCAATGCAGCAGGAGGATCTCAACAAGGAAGTCAGCTGGACACCTCTAGAAAAGCTCAGTGATATAAAATGCGTGGTTAAACGTTCACACATTAATCACACACATTCCTCTCAGTGTAGAATTAAGCTCACAATATAATTGGATCTCAAGAGAACCTGGTGAGAGAGAGGAAAAAAAATGACAATGCGAATGTGTTTTTGCGCGATTTCCCCATTGTATGCAAGTGATTGCATGTCTAAGTAATTGTGCTGGAGCACTTGCAGATGTGTGGACAGGAAGCACTTGACTTAGGGGTTTGGAGAAAAACAATAATTAAGAGTGAACAAACAGTGGTGATAACAGCTGCAGGAGAAGCACTGTGGTTGAGTGGCTGTGAAAGTCGGCTGCTTGTGGTCCGGGAGAGGTTTCCAACTGGCACCGAATCAGAGGACAACGTGCCTGGAGGCCAGCGCTGCGCTCCACCCCTCATCCCCAACACTCACCAAGAGCAAGCATTTGCCAAGATCTTAATCACGATGGGCTCAAGCAATCAATACCAAAGTGGCCCTTAGGTGTTAGACACCCCCAGAGGAAGTGACCATTACTTTCTAATAAAGAGATTGATGCTGGCAAAGTCGTCCTCATCACCCCTTCGCAATGGCTTCCTGACTGCGGGGCATGTCAAGTTCACTTGCGCAGTGACACGTCCTCAGCTTTTAACCCCCCCGGAGACACATTCCATTCAGCGACACCTCGCCACGGAGGCAGCAGCATCTTCACAAACATCTCATTCTGTCCTTTGCCTCTAAATGAGAGCTGTGTGTGGAAGGGAAATGGATTTGAGGCCATATACCATAAAGCAACATATCCATGTAAACAACTAGATGCGGTCACCCAGAGCAGCTTAAAAAAAAAAAAAAAAACCCTCGCTGTAGGCGATGGACTCACTAATTCACACAGGTCAAAGCAATATCAGGCATAAATGCACAATGTGAAGAAAGCACTTTATCTTCAGATGTCTTCATAATGTGCAGGGCTGGGGAGCAGCTCAGTAATTATTAATGGCAATGGTGTGGGCTTGTTTGTTTATTCATCTCAGCATTTTTTTCACGGGGGGAGACACACACTGATACAACAGCTGTTTTAAAAGAGCTGCCTCCCCCACATGCACACACACTTTGGTTCCCTTGAGTAGAGGCACTTTAATAAACACATTTTTTGCTGCTCTATGGCGTTTTTTTCAGTAAAGCTTTATAAAAGTGTCAGCTTAAGGCAGAAAGGTGCACACATCTAATTATTATGTGGTTATATTCCTTTTGTTGACAAAATCAAGCCTGTACGAGTTCTCCTACGGGAATGGAAAAAGGAGCTTACTGTGACTAATAATACATTAACCAAAGAAATATGCAAAGCCTTGTGGCAACCCAAACTTTTGACTTTTTTAAGGCAGAGGATTTTCATGCATATTCAAGAGGAAAACGTGTGTGAAAATTACTGTAGGAGCTGTGACTCGAAAATATTGCATGCTTTTGGTAATAACAATATCATAAGGCTCTGTGCTAGAATATAGCATATAGAGACAGAAGGGCAGCACTAATCAATGATATGTTTCATTATGGCCTGCGGATACCCTGTTTGTATTATTTTTAAAAATGTGGATTGTACCTCAAAGGATAACTGTGGTTTACACACACACACACACACACACACACACACACACACACATACAGTGTACACACATACTTATGTGTCTATATATATAGACATATACATATATATATATATATATATACACACACACATATATATATATATGTCTATATATATATACATATACATATATATATCTATATATATATATATATATANTATATATATATATACACACATATATATATATATATAGCAACAGATAGGGCAACTATATGCTGATGCTGTTGTGTTACATGTTCACCCCTCACACCTCTTTTGGTTGTATGATGCAGTCTATAATCACACACTGGAGCGGCCTTATCTCAGGGGATTGACTGTGTTTTGGAACCAGCCTCATGTGGCCATTAGAGGAACTGCAGGTTTTGACAATTCCGCATTTGCTTCCTTTTTTATAGCCCTGGAGGTTGCTGCTTGATATATGTAATCCAAAGGGTGGTGGTTGGATCTCTAGCTTTCACAGTCTACATGTCAAAGTGTCCTTGGGCAAGGTGGGAGCACTCACTGTATTAAATAATGGACATAACTGCCTTGTCACCCTTTGGTTTGTGTACTCTCATTTTGAAGCCTCGAGTTTGGCATCTTGGCCACTGCCATACTTGGACCAGAGGCTGGAGCTGTGGAGGAGCGAGGGGTGGATCTGATTGAGGAGTGGAGGACTCTTGGCAGGCAACCTGCCATTCATAGTGGCCACACCCTTAATTATACATAACTGTAAGCCTTAATAACATTTATAAAGGTGAGTTATATAAAAATCCAACCTCTGTGCAGTTGCTATGAATGTTTAAATTAGCTGTAGAGACCACAACAATTTCCAATACCAGGCTGTAAACATGTTTATTTTTGTGGTAAATTTGAATATTTTAACATAGGGGTCGATGGGGATTGACTTGCTTCTAGAGTCAGCCTCAAGTGGCCATTCAAGGAACTGCAGTTTTTGTCACTTTTGTGTTAGCTTCATTTTTCAGCCCCAGAGGTTGCCTCTTGGGTGGGAGCCATAGGGAGCCATGTGTGAGTATACATGAATGATGATCTGATGAGCAGGTGGCACCTTGTAAGGTACCCTCGGCCGCCAGTATAAGAATGTGTGTGTGTGTGTGTATGGGGTGAATTGTACCTGCAGTGTAAAGTGCTTCAAGTGGTCGCCAAGACTAGAAAATATAAATGCGGTCTGTAGACATGTCAAGGGTTGCAATATGAGTATGTGAATATGATTATTTCAATGAAGGATATCCTTATAATTGCTGGAGGGTATCGGTATTTGGACATTTCAAGCTGATTGATACCACTACTGTGATGCCAGCACAGTATGTGGCTTTTGACCTTGACTACAGTTCACACAATCCAGTGTGTGCTATAAATGCCTTCCTTTCACATGATATATTTGATTGTTTATCTTCCTACAGCAGCTCACTGAGGTACAGGCCGACCTCCCTGGAACCAGCTGTCTAGTCTCAGAAGAAATTATGAACTCCAAATGCAATGTGCCATCAAAAACACACAAGAAACAAGACAAATAGACCTAAACTGCGTCTTGATACAGTACAGAGTGTGTAATACTTCATTGAAATAGCTTCCTTGTTTACTGTTAGATGATGTAACATCAGCACAGGTAGTCTCATAAAGTCAAGTCAAGCACTGACATCCTAATGGAGTGTGACCATTAAACATATGCAGAGACCGCATGGAGTTCAGTATCTTATATTACAGTGAAACTGGGAGAAAAATCAGAAAATATATCCATGCACTGCTAGAGTACTTTCACATTTATGCCCTCTGTCCCTTTTACTAAATGCTGTGACAGGATCTGCCTCAGCCCGTTATGGCCTTTTTTTGACTTTACTGGTAAAGGTTGATGCAAGCACAGTAAAAATAAGTGGCAGCTTGAAGGCTGCAACACCTACACACCTCTGGGTCAAGGTCATGGATTCATTTTTGCCTCGTGGCTTGGCTCAGCAATTGTCTTCTCTGCTCCAGTTTAAACTGTTGCAGAGATATTTTCGGTAGACTAGTGACAACTGGACAAAACATGAACATGTGGACCGAAACAGCAGTGACAAACTCAACAAACCTCTGTGAACACTGGATGTGAAAAGAAAAAGAAGTGCCAAGTGAGAAACTGGGAACGAGATGATAGCAGGAGAATGGTGGCAGTGCTAGACCGCACGCATGCGCACGCACGCACACACGCACACACACACACGCACACACACACACACACACACACACACACACACACACACACACACACACAACCTGGACACTTCTAGGTTACCCATCAATTCTTCTCTCCTATCTAAAGATGATACAGCTGCTGTGTTACTTGCATCTTGTGCCATGGCAGAGGGGTCATTGAGATTAAATGCCAACCTTAGACCTGGCTCTTAGCTGATGAGACCTGTCAAGGAAGTGGGAGAGTGAGGGATTGTGCTGAAATAGAGGCACAAGTGTGTCAGATCCCCTCAGCCTGCCAACAAATACAATGGCTTTGTAGTGTTGAGTCAGGGCAGATGTTCCTCCTGCATTATTAGACTTTTCAGCAGTGCCGGACATAGGTGCTCAGCAAGATTAAGTGGTTAATTAGAATGGAGGTTTCCCAGTTAAGGGGCTTTAAATCAACAAATCTTTAATCAATCCCAATTGGTGCAATATGTTCTCACAATCATTCAATCAGAAATTTTAGTATTTATCTAAAGCAGCATTAGGCAAGAATCAGTATTTTTTTGCAGTGGTGCCCCTAAAGTTTTAGAGTGGTACACCATTGTCATAACAGCCTGTTCTCACTCCCAACTCAGTAGAAATACCGCTGCTTTGTCAGTGATCTCTGCATCACATACTGCTGCACAGAGGCACCTTTTGCGGTGGTATGATATGCACCACACAGCCGTTATTCCTGATGCTGCTGGCAACAACTGCAGTCGTCAAATACTGCTGCTTTGTGAGTGGATATCATTGTCAGATACCGACAAACAGAGACACTCTTAATGGCAGTATAATACGCACCGGGTGGCAGGTATTTCTGATGCCGCCGGCAAATACTGTAGTTTAAAGAGTGAGAAAGTCCACATAGGGTGGGTGGAAGGCAAGGTGGATGGGTCAAACAAACTCTGGACTTTCACCCGGGAGCCCACTGTTCATTTCCCATGTTAGCTTAATGTCAGATCAACAACATCAGTCAGGTTTGCTTCCGTCTTATTTCTGTGGTAATGTTAAAGAGATTTAGATGTAGAGATGTACAGATAGGTTGGCTGCCAATATATTTTCAAGATGACATGAATTATCTTTAGCCAGATAAAAGCTCATGTTCATTTGTTTATGTATCTTCTCTGTAAGGCTATGTGTCACCCTGGGGTCCATGTCATTGGTTCGACAGCCCATTGGTTCGACATCCCATTAGTCCGACTGTCCGCGGTGCTGAACGGCTCGCGGTGGGTGAATGGTGCGCCGCAACGGGCTTGAGGCGGAGCAGGCTCACGGCTTATGTGTTTGTCACTTTCTTTTTCATTTTAACCCACACCATGATCTTTTCCTGACCCTAACCAAGTGGTTTTTGTGCCTAAACCTAACCAGACCTTAACCACAGGGAATCATGATGATTTCGGAACGGACTTCGGAACAATGAGTTTAATATGGTCGGAACAATGGGATGTCGAACCAATGGGGTGTCGAACCAATGGGCAGTTCCCTCACCCTGAAGCAACTAACATAACTTTCTACAGTAAAAACAGATGTTAGATGTTAGGTCAGCACCATGGTCTGTAGTCAGTAGCCTAAGATATATATAGAGTACTTTACTTATCCCCAGGAAAGGGAAAAGGGGACACTTACTCAGCAGTCTCTTTTCCGTTGAGACCAGAAGCCTCAATTTCAAACTACAAAACTCTGTGAGACAGGGATGAAACCGGTATGGTCACAGCCTCAGCCCCAGACTTACATAAATAACACAGATGAAGCATTCAGAAAACAAAATGAAAAGCAGTGCCAAACAGTCGAACGAGCTGCCGTAAAGTGTTACACACTTCTCTCTGGAGACCCTACCCGCTCACCAAAGTTATGTAGTGCAAGAACAGCATTCAAGCTGCACAGTGGGAATGGCAGAGACACCGTTCTGCAAATTACATGTCAGTGTACCATCTATATTATTTTGTAGCTGTTATTTTACAATTACAACATGTTACTTTAACAATACTTTTTTTTTTTTTTTTAATATAAAAAAATACACACAAAAAACTGCTGCGCATCCTGAGTCAAGGCTTGGCTTTTTTGGCTAAACCAAAACACTATAGCCATTTTCATGTGTTTCAAATTCCACACATTATGTTATAAAAGGTTAAGAAATAATAGAAATGAATTCAACAGAGACATAAATTTGATTACATGTTCAGATCTGGGGCACAGTATGAATATATGTTGAGAGGGTCATGCTCCCTCCACAATATTTAAAGACTGTCGTTCCTCCCCCACTTTTTGCTGTGTCAGCTAGCTGTCACCCCATAACTCCCCCTGAACACCCCTAGAAATTATTCTCTTGCTCAGTCAAGCAGTGAAGGGCACTCGGACACCTCCAAGACATTCAGGTAGGGATGCACATATGTAGTGCACTGCTTTACTACGTGTATGTTCGCATGTGTGTGTGTGTGTGTGTGTGTGTGTGTGTATTTGTTACTGCCACAATAAAATGGACTTTGTGTTGCTGTAGTTCATCAAGACCAGACAAAGAGTGGTTGCTCTCCACTGGACAAATGATAACACTGGGTCATGTCAATTTAGGGAAAAATTAAACTGTTATGCATATCCATTGGATATTTTAAATTTGCGTCTTGTAATAATGTTGGTGTTAAATAAAGCTCTAGTCTTACGGCCGGTCCCTATTTGGTCTTGGCTGTGTTTTTTTTAACATTCCACAGCTTCGTCAGCCTTTTGTTGCCCCTGTCCCAACATGTTGCAGCCATCAAATTCAGAATGAGTGTATATTTACAAAAAAAACAATTAACTTTATCAGTTTGCCTTGTCTTTGTTATTTATTCAATTGAATATAGGTCAAAAATCATTTGCAAATCACTGCATTCTGTTGTAATTTATGATCTGTTCTTGTATAATTTTAACATTTTATTTCAGTTTGAATAATTTGATCGAGGTGTGTATGGTGAACACTGGAGCAGAAAGTGTGAATGTTCAACATTAAATATTACGTTTATTGATATAATATTTAAAAAAAATATGAATGATTTGATTAATATTCCTTTTCAGAATAATGAATATGTTTTCTAGGTATTGTTTAATTTTTTTTATTTAATTTATTTATTTTATTGATTTTCACATTTAAAAAAAGTTAAAAAAAAAAAAAAAAACTGTGAAAAAAAAAAAAACTTCAAGATTACAACTTTGAAGGTGCACAACCTGAACATCATCGTTCCTTTCCTTATTTTTTGCTGCTAACAATATGTTTACTGCTGGCTGCATAAGATCCTCAAAGACGTGTCAAGCAGATATAGAGGAAATTAGGTCAACGTGATCCATGTAAACACATCGGTGAAATATTATTATGTTGAGATTCAAAGTAAAACTGTTATATAATAAATGCTGATACAAGGGGTCATTGACTAGATTTGTCCACGGGCCAGAATGTTTCTAAGCAGAAACTGTGAAGGCCAGCTAGCTAGCTAGCTAGCTGCTAGGTAGGTAGATAGATAGATAGATAGATAGATAGATAGATAGATAGATAGATAGGCTTGTGCCGATTTGAAAATTTTCCCACCAGTTTGATTTAAAGCCAAATATCTAACTGAACCGATATATCGAATTATATACCTAATTTTACCACTGGGGGTCGCATTTGAGCTATTTTTTCCCAATTAAAAACCCATTGTAGGTGTAATGTAAGAGCTGCCGCAAGTCTCCTACGGGAGCGTGGCGCTGACGTCACTGAATCAGGAAGTGAGCTGAGTGGGGTATCTCGCTTCATCCAATATCTCTGGACAAACTAAACTAAACACTTGTAGGCTCCTCCACTTCATTTCTAAACATACATAAACCTTATTAAGTTGTCATAATGCATGTTACAATGCAAGATAAGTTGAACATAGTCCCTTGACACGCCGCTGATGTGAAAAGCTTTTTTTTTTTTTTTTTCTTTTCTCGGTTTATCCAGTTGACGTGAATTAAACCGGGTGGAGCTCTTAAACCGGACCGAACCAGTTAAACCAGAAATCGGCACAAGTCTATAGATAGCATGTATAACGTTTATCATGTTCACCATTCACCAGGACCTTGACCTTTGACCTTCAACCAACAAAATCTGATCATCTTATTCTTCCGTCCAAGAGGAGGTTTACTTAAAATCTGAAGAAATTCCCTCAAGGTCTTCTTGAGCTTGTGTTCACAAGGATGAGACGAATGCAAGGTGACACTGACCTCTGACCTCCGAAATCTAATCAGCTCATCACTGAGGCAAGGCATTTGTGCGATATCATTATAATGAGAATGAGACAGATACAAGGATGTATAGTGACCTTGACCTATGACCACCAAATTCTAATCACTTCATCGTTGAGTCCAAGTGAACGTTTTTGCCAAATTTGGAAAAAAAAAAAAAAATTCCCTCATGGCCTTGACCTTTGACCTATGACCACCAAAATCGAATCACTTCATTGTTTAGTTCATGGGGACGTTTGTGCTAAATTTGAAGAAATTACCTCAAGGTGTTTGTGAGATATCGCCTTCACGAGAATGGGACAGACGGAAGGACATATGTATGTACGGAGAGACGGACGGACACCCCAAAAACATAATGGCTCTGGCTCTGCTGGCTTTTGTTGGCATGGAGGCAGAAAAATAATCAGTGGCTCTCAAAACAAAAAAAAAAAAAGGGTAAAAAAAAAAATTAAAGATACATCAAAACAATGAGTCAGTTCAAATGCTTTTATTTGATTTGACTCTATTTGATCATATTGAAGTAGGTGGGGGAACCAGAGCATCAACTTTTAAAGCTGTTACTGCCATACACTGTCAAAGGTTAATGTTAAATACATCCAAATGGCTTCAGATTCTCTATGACAATGTGTGTTAATTTTGTTAATAGCCTACATGCAGTGATGAACAACAATATCTCCAGGCTGCTAATAAGGACAAACAGTGGAGTTTATGTCTGGCTTGTGTTATTAGCGTCATGCTGGGGCCGCTTCATGGCTCCAGATCATGTGCTTGATTTAGCAGTGACTGATAACTGATGACCACTTGAAGGCAAATAACTGGTGAATAGAACTTTTAAACATTCATTACAAGGTTTTAGGATTTCTTACTGTCATTATACAATACAGGGCTGCACAATGAAGTGAAGCTGTAGCACCCTCCATGCTTGAGGTATTCAATTTCAAAATATTTAAGATAGAATAGAAACAATAATTAATCAGTGTGTGTGTGTGTGTGTGTGTGTGTAACAATCTAGGAACCTTGAATATTTGTATCACTAAAGTCAGTCAGAGTCATCCCCTGAAGACCAAGACAGACCAGTATTGCCATCCATAATACCAATAATTGTTTGATATAGGTTTGCTGATTGGTTTTCTATGCTTGCAACTGTATCATTATCTCATTCAATCAGTTGCAACCCCAAGCTTAAGCTTTCTTTTCTGAAATGCATGGGTAAAAATAATCTCTTCTATAATGCTGTTCCTTATATACAGACTGATCATCAAATGCATATTTCTAAACTATATTACGAAACAACCTTCAAATTAAAACCTGCAACATTATTTGTGCATATGACTCCCCATCTTCCTTGACATTTAGATTCTAAAATTGAAAGTGCAGTTTTATTACTACCAGATGTTATCAATGGAGACAAAACAAGAGAAAGGGCAGCGCCTGGATTGGTGACATTTTCTTTCAAGCTAGCCAAAGTTGATTAAAGAATGGCCCATTTCCTGTTGATAGCGCTGTCGTAAAAAAATATACAAGAGATGTGCTCTGTGTAATTGAATTAGCACCCACAAAACAAATCTGTTTTATGATTTCTGTCACACCTAAAGCTGTTTCTATACTGCATACAAATGAACTTTCCCTAAAATATAGTACAAATGAAAGCAATCCAATAATGTTTTAACTACAATTACACTTATAGCACCATAGATAGATAGATAAGTCCCATTTATCAGCATTTTTATCTCCTCCAGGTATAAGCCTAGAGGGGAATCATGACCATGTGCTTGGTTCAATGTGTGTAGGCATGCGTGTGTGTGTGTGTGTGTGTGTGTGTGTGTGAGAGAGACAGAGACAGAGACAGAGAGAGTGTATTCATCTGTCCGCAGCTAATCTCACAAACTACTGAACCAATCAGCCTCATATTTTGTGTGCACATTTATGACTGTGACCTTGAGTGTTTTGAAAGGCACCATTTACATAAAATGTATTCTCATTCTTATACTTATTCTCACTTATTCTTTTTCCAACTCTATGCTTAAGGGTGATTAACAAATTTTGAAAATCCTGCAAAAAATGTTGTCATAGTTTTCATAAAGAAAATGGTCCACCTGTGACCTGGTTTTGTTGTGTCCACTGCATGGTGACATACCACAGCAGGAGTGTTTCAGAAGCAGAGCATTTTGTAAACTTGCAAATTTTACTGATTTGGTTACTTTTTCCTTGATATTTGTGCTTCTGCCCTAGGTAAGAAAGAAGGGTATATAATTAATAGGTTTCTAATTCTGTATGTTTTAATTGTGTTTATTGTTGTTATTTCCTACTTTGTTTAATACTGTTTAAAGTCCAGTTATGAATGACATGGATTTAAGATTTGTGGCTGTGGTCATATCTGTACATTGGTCATTAAAAATGCATTCATCCTCATAATTATATCACATCTATGTTTCACAAATAGTGCCTGTTTGAAGGGGGACTTGATCTGCTGTGTGAGTGTGACGCATAGCAGCTCCATCAAAAATAGACGTGGCATGTATTTTGAGGCATGCTTGATCAGCCTGGACAGCCGCCTGGTGGACATCTGCACTCTACTGAGTACATTCTTTCACTTCACATATTTCTTATTTTTCAATTTTCTTTCTCTATATTGTGTTATATATTGTAGCATAGTGCACGTATTTTTGTGAACAGCTTATAATTTCTATATGTGTGCTATGTCTGATTCTGATGGAGACATATATAGCTGCAAAGAGTTTAAAAAAAAACCCAGATATATTGTAGGCTTTTAAATGGTGCTTGTACAATGCGCCAACAGATTTAATTTCATTTTTTTTCTAGATAAGCAATTTTATAAACAACTACTGAAGAGGTCAAGGCTGAGAGCCACAGCACCCAGACAATACTCCGACACCCCTCGTACACTTAGATAAGTGTCAGAAAATAAATAAGAGCCAGCAGAGTATAGACTGCAGGTTTTTACTGAAAAGATCAACAAAACAACAGGCCACCTGATACACTGTCACTGCTGATTGACTTCTCTATTTTTGACACACTATAGTGGTGTATGGCAGCTATCTTCATGCTTTTAGCCCCTTAAATGTTTTCACTTTAGTCGTCTTTAATGGGTTCTAAATTTATCTGTGCTGTGTTGTGGTGTCCTTGGGTGTTCACACACCATCTGTGTGAAATAACATAGTCTGCTTCAAATGACATTTCAGTCAAAAAAAAAGAAGAAAAAGAAATAGGAAATCAACACCAGCTTATCCAACTGTTACACCTCTACACCTTCACAGCTTAAATTTATTTTCTTAACAAGGCAACCGTAAACATGCCATACCCTTATTATGATGCATTCCCCCTCGGGGCGAGGCAGTAACAAATGTTATCTTTAACCCATAACTCTAGTGCCCCTGTCAGGTGGTTCAGTGCCATTTTGTGGAAATCCAGACTGGTGATTTCTAAGATAGTGCTCTTGACATAGGAATATATGTATGAATAAACAAATAAAGGAATGTTGTAGCTCTTACTGTCCGCCAAGACTGTTTTCTAATTTTGAAAGTGTCACAGAACAGTAGTCACACATCCTTCTCCTTGTAGTTGTGCTAAAATTGAATAGCATTATTAGTCTAAGAGATAGTGAGATAGTGTGTGGCAAATATGTATGAACAAATTAAAAAACATTTACAGTGAAGGCCCACCAATTCCATTGTGACCGCTTGAACTAACCAAAACCATTGAATTAGATCTTTAACAGGGTACATGCCTGTGCAAGGAGACATTTCTCAAGCTCCAGTGTATAATGCCTTTAATAGAAACCAGTACATCTTTGTCTGCCCCATTGAGACATTCCCTCCATCACATGCGTTCTAAAGATCATGTCAGATGAGTTCATATCAGCTCACAGATGAAGATGAATAATGGAGCTGCTGGAGCTAAAATGTTGTCTGTTTCAATAATAATGTACAGCAACTGTTAATTAAAACACAGACCAAACAATAAAAAATTCAGTGTAATCCACAACAGTTGATTCTGTTCATATTGGACAATTTTACAGCACATTACATACAATGCTGATCATCAGTCAGTGCAGGAAGCCTTTATCTAACACAGCAGACAGTGAGGGCATGGAGGTCGGGGGTGTTGGCACAGCTGACAGCTGACGTCAGTATAGGATATGCCACAGATAAGGCAACCCAGTCTCACTCCGAAGTTGTCAAATACCAGCACTTGGTCATTGACATCTGGCATCAGACACCAACAAAGGCCTTCCTTTCACATCAGCATGATACGGGGCCAGTTGTCGTTATTGTTTAATGATGCCTGGCGGCATCAGGGGGAAGCGCAGCAGGACAACAACATAGTTAAGGGAGCGGAAGTCCAATGTGGGCAGGTGGGAGGGGTGGTAGATGTGTCCAACAACCACCTAGGAGGTCGGTGTTCCCTTCCTGTATGATTGAAAAGCCAAACCTTGTTCTCTTTTCTGATACCCAACCACTTGCTTTCGTCAAAAACCCACCATGGGCATGTTGGCTAAATGTAACTACATGCGTTTATTGAAGAAGAAGAAGAAGAAGAAGAAGAAGAAAGAAAAAGTATACTTTATTAATCCCCAAGGGGAAGTTCTATTTTCTGTTCACTCTGTTGTCATATACGCACAAATAGGACCTGTACATAATTAAATGGAGAGATGTCAGAGTGGGGGGGCTGCCCATGGACAGGCGCCCTGAGCAGTTGGGAGTTTGGTGTCTTGTTTGAGGGCACCTCCGCAGTGCCCAGGAAGTGAACTGACAACTCTCCAGCTACCAGCCCGAGCTCCACACTTGGTCTCATCGGGGACTTGAGCTGGTGACCCTCTGGTTCCCAACCCAAGTCCCATGGACTGAGCTACCGTCGCGAAGGCAAAACAACATCAGTTGTACCAACGTAGTGCATTTATTTTAGAAGAGACTGTATGCAAACTGTACATTTCCTGTGAAAACGGACATGAATTTTTAAAACAGACAATGCATGTAACAGGCTGAAGTTGACACAGAGTCCCAGAACGTCAACAACCAACACACCCAGGGCACCTTACATGTCATATCTCAGCCTGGAAAGTTTATGACTAGAAAGTAACTATGACTAGTAAATATGTGGCGAAGTCAGAGTGAGACTGTGTTGAATAAGGACGTCATAACACCAGAAATTTAGTAGATGGATAGAATACCAGTGAAATTCTGGGATTCTTGATACAATTCAGTTCAATAGCAAAAAAAACCCAAAACCAAAACAATAAATTCAAATCATAATTTTTAAACTCTTAATTAATTTAGCCACATTAACTGGTCATACTATTTATGCATGTAAGCATATGAGGATATTTTCTGATGTGGTTATTGCGTAATTACAATTTTGCCATAAATTTAGACATTTAGACAGTCCAACTAATTTTATTCTGGTGGAGAGAAAAATAAACAACTAACAAATAACTCAACTGTGCTGTGTTTTTCTAATAACTCAGCCTAATAACAACCCTGGACACTTACAGGCTTTTATTTATCTATCTTGCGTCACCACAATATGGTGAAATTGTCCGTAATTATTAGCTTGCAGTAACTTCCTGTGGATTTGAAGGCAACTTGGTGGCCTTAAATTATGTGGTAGAAAATGTTCTGCAGCAAAAGGCCACAGCAACGCCTTCTCTTTAACTCTCTCCCTAATCACGGAGACCCTCAACAGTGAAGCAGGAAA